>NC_092501.1:80709819-80933530 GCF_047511675.1 Marmota flaviventris | reverse complement strand
AGGGCTAGTGTTAAGGTTTGCTTTAGGGTTAGGGTCAGGATTAGACCTAGGTTTACTGTTAGGTTCAGAATAAGATTCAGGGTTAGAGTTAGAGCTAGAATGACGGCTAGGGTTAGGACTAGTAAAACGGTTAATGTTTAAGTTAGGCTAAGGATTAGGTTTAGGACTAGGTTTAGCATTTGGGTTAAGGTTCAGCTTAGAGTAAGGGAAAGTGTTAGAGCTAGGATAGGGCTAGGGCTAAGGTTAGGGTTAGGGTTAGGGCTAGTGTTAAAGTGAAAATTAGGTTTAAAGCTAGGTTTGGGCTCAGATTAAGGGTAAGATTTGTGTTAGGTTTAAGACTAGTGTTATGAAAATGACTAATGTATGAACTAGGGTAACAATTAGGGCTAGTTTTAGGGTTAGGGTTTAGGATAGGGCTCTAGTTAGGGTTAATTTAAGGTTAGGGTGATGTTTAGAGCTAGGATTAATGTTAGGGTCAGTGTCAGGGTCAGGGTTAGTTTTAGAGTTAGGATTAGGGCTATGTGTAGGGTTAAGGTTTGGTTTAGTTTATGGGTTAGGGTCAGGGATATGGCTTGGTTTTCTTTTATGGCTAGGGCAAGTTTTAGGATTAGCATTAATTTTAAGGCTAATATTGGGGTTTGGTTTAGGATTATGGCTATGGTTAAATTTTGAGTTAGGTTTAGATTTAGATTTAGGTTTAGATCTAGGGTTAGGGCTAGGGCTAAGGATAGAACTAGGGATAGGGATAGGGAATAAGTTAGATTTAGTCTTAGGGGTAGGTTTAGGTTTACAATAGGATTAAATTAGGGCTAAGATTAGTGTTAGGCTTAGTGTTAGTGTTAGGCCTAGGGTTAGGGCTAGGGTTAGGTTTACATTTAGGGTTAGGCTTAGGTTTAGGGTTATGGTTGGTTTAGGGTTATTGTTAGGTTTAGGGTAAGGGATAGGGTTTTAGCTAGGTTTAGTTCTACTGTAAGGGTTAGCATTACAGTTAAATCTCAAGCTATGTTTTGGGTTAGGATTAAGGCTAGGATTAGGGCTAGGATTCGATCAACATTACAGTTCAAGTTCAACATTACAGTTAAAGATAGTTATGGGTTAGATTTATGGCTATGTCTAGTGTAAGGGTTAGGTTTAGGGTTAGGTTCAGTTTAGAGCTAAGGGTATTATTAGGGTAAGGGTTGAGATTAGTGATTGGAATAGGTTAAGTTTTAAATTTAGGGCTCAGATTAGCATAAGTTTAAGATTAGGATAATTATATGGTTAGATTTAGTTTACTTGTTAGATTTAGGGTAATGGATAGGGTTAGGATTAGGGATAAGGTTAAGTTTAGGCCTAGGGTTAGCATTAGTGTTAGGGTTATGGTTAGGGTAATGAATAGGGTTAGATCTAGTGTTAGGACTAGGGTTGTGTTTATTATTAGTGCTAGGTTTAGGGTTAAGGTTAGGTTTAGGGTTAAAGCTCAGGTTAGGGCTTTGTTTAGGGCTAGGTTTTGGATTAAGTTAGGGCTAGGGTTAGGGTTACGGCTAATATAAGTACTAGGGTTACAATTAGGGCTAGTTTTAGAGTTAGAGTTAGGGCTAGGTCTGGTGTTAGGTTTATGTTTAGTTTTAGGTTGATGTTTAAAGCTAGGGTTAGTTTTAGGGTCAGAGTCAGTGTCAGAATTCATATTAGGGTTTGGCTTAAATTTCGAATTAGGGCTAGGTTTATGGCTAGGTGTAAGATTAATGTTTGGTTGAGTTTAAGTTTTAGAGTTGGGGCTATGACTCTATTTTGTATTAGGGCTAGGGCTAGAGTTAGGGCTAGGTTTAGGTGTAGTGTTAGGGTTAGGGTAAGGGCTAGTGTAAAGTTTAGGTTTAGGCTTAGTTTAGGGTTAGATTTAGAGTTAGAGTTAGATCTAGGTTTAGGGCTAGGGCTAAGAAAAGGGCTAGGGTTAGGCTTAGGTTTAGGGTTCTGTTAAGGAATAGGGTTAGAACTAGTTTTATGCCTAGGGTGAGTTAGACTTAGTCTTAGGTCTAGGATTAGGGTTAGGGTTATGGATAGGGCTAACTTAGGTCTAAGATTAGGGCTAGGGTTAGTGTTATGACTAAGGCTATGTTTAGGGCTAGGATAAGGGCTAGGGTTTGTGTTAGGGTTGGGGTAGGATTTTGTCTAGGGCTAATGTCAGGTGTAGGTTTATGGTTCGGGATAGTTTTAGGTTTAGGTTATTGGCTAGTTCTATTGTAAGATTGAGGTTTAGGGTAAGGTCAGTTTTCGAGCTAGGGGAGTTATTAGGGTCAGTGTCAGGGGTTGATTTGCTTTATGTGTGAGTTAGGGTTAGAGCTCGAATTGACATAAGGGTTAGTGTTTCAGTAATGATACGGTTTGATTTAGGGTTCAGGTTAGGTTTAGGGTAATTAATAGGGTCGGGGTTAGTGATAGGGTTAGGGTTAGGCCTAGCGTTAACATTAGGGTAAGGTTTAAGTTTAGAGAAATGGATACAGTTCGATTTAATTTTAAGGCTGGGGTTATGGTTAGTATTAGGTCTTGAGTTAGGTTTAAGCCTAGGGTTAGCATTAGGGTAAGGGTTATGGTTAGGGTAATGGATACAGATAGAGCTAAGTTTAGAGATAGTGTTATGGTTAGAATTAGGTCTTGAGTTAGGGTTAAAGTGAGGGTTAGAACTAGGGTTTTGGTTAGGGTTATGTTTAGTGTAAGGGTTAGGTTCTGAGCTGTGGTTAGGGATAGAGCAAGGCTTAGGTTTAGGGTTTGATCCAGGGATACGATTAGAGTAGGTTTTGAGTTAGGGTTAGGGTTAGGGATAGGGATATCGTTTTGGTTAGCATTAGGGTTAGGGTAATGAATATGGTTAGATATAGGTTTAGGATTAAGGATAGGATTATATTTACTTTTAGGGTTAGGTTTAGGGCTATGGTTATGTTTACGTTTACGGTAAGGGTTAGGGTTTGAGCTCTGGTTAGATAATAGCGAGTGTTAGGTTTAGGGTTAGTTCTATGGTTATATTACTATTTAAGTTAAGGCTTATAATTATGGTTAAGGCTAGGGTTATTATTAGGTTTAGATTTAGGTTTAGGTTAATGGGTATGATTAGAGCTAGGGTTAGGGCTAAGGTTAAATTTAGGATTAGGGCTAGGGTTAGGGTTAGATTTATGGATAGTTCTAGGTTTATGTTTATAGTAATGGTTAAGCTTTGAGCTAGTGTTCAGACTAGAGTGAGGGTTAAATTTGGGTTAGGGCTAGGGTTAGGGATAAGGTTACACTTAGGGATAGGTTAAGGCCTAGGATTAGCTCTAGATTTTGTGTTAGCTTTAGGTCTAGGGTTAGGGCTGTGGGTAATGTAAGAGCTAGGATTATGATTAGGGCTAGATTTAGGGTTAGGGTTATGGCTAGGTCTAGTGTTAGGTTGAGATTTTTGGTTAGGGTCAGATTTAGAAGTAGGTTTACCCTTAAAGGCAGGGTCAGTGTTCAGATTAGAGATAGAGTTAGGGTTATAACCAGAATCAGGACTAGGATTAGGTCCTGGGGTAGAGTTAGTGTTTGGTTTAGGGTAAGGATTATTGTTAGGGCTAGGACTAGATTTTGTTTATTTCTAGGGGTAGAGTTAAAGCTAGATTTAGGATTAGGTTTAGGTCTAGGACTAGTTTTAGTGTTAGGTTTAGGTATAAGTTTACCAGTAGGGCCAGTGTTAGGTTTAAGTCTAGGGTGAAGTGTGGTTTTAGACCTAGGTTTAGTGTTAGGGTCAGAATAAGGGTCAGGTTTATCGTTAGGGTTTGGGATAGCATTGGAGCTAGAATGAGGGCTAGGGTCAGGGCTGTTAATGTGTGGTGAGCCGTTCCTATAGACCGTGGCCGCCATTAGAAGATGGCGCCGGCTTCCACTGTGGCCTGTGATAAACAACTCCTTTTTTGGAGAGTTGGCACGTAATCCCTTATCACCCTATGAGAAAGCTCCACGTGCAGCTTTGCATTGGGGCTTGAGATGCTTTATTAAGGCTGGGAGGGGCATCCAAGAAGGAGAAGAAGAAATATCAAGGACCTGAATAAACTGCTGAAAGAAGATTCCTGAGTTGCGTCTTCCTTGCGGGCAAGGGGTCGCGACAAGTGGTGCCGAAACCCGGGAACCAGAACTTTCAGCAGTCAGGGGTGGTGCACCGGTTAGTCCCAGGTAAGTGGGATCCGCGACCAAAGCGGGGTTAGTCCCTAGTAAGTGGGATCTGCGACCAAAGCAGGGCAGCTCCTCTGTAAACACAGAGAGAGCCTTACATTTTATTGCAGCTGCACTGTGTACTTTCGCTTTTGTTTTTTGTGCTTCCTTTGTTGTTGTGTCATGGGTGCCGCATCTTCAAGTCCGCTTCTCCTGGCCCTAGATGGCCTGTTACGTTCCAAGGGCCTGGAAGTGAAACATAGTACTTTACAGAGATTTTTACAGAAGATAGATATCACTGCACCGTGGTTTGCATTTTCGGGCAGCCTTACTGTACCTAGTTGGGATAAATTAGGCAAAGATCTTGACTTTGCTTCTGAGCAGGGCATATTAGAGGGTGGGGTGATACCCCTTTGGAAAATGGTCCGTAGTTGCCTTACAGATGGTAAATGCCAAGAAGCTGTGAGTGAGGGTCAGGCCGTTCTTGAACAACTACATGAGGAAAAATCTGAAGGATCACATAGTGAAGTGGCAGAGAGTATCAAAAGTAACAGTAGTGAGAAGGCAAAAGAGCCTGAAGATAAAAATAGGAGAAGGCTCTACCCAGACTTGACCGAATTCAGAACGCCTGAGAACACAAGCGACTCAGAGAGTTCTGAGGACCTTGATATATTGTTACAACAACTACATAAGATAAAAATGAAAAAGAAGAAAAAGGAGACACAAGGCGCGCATGCCTACTGTAAGAAGGGGGAGGGATCTAATATTGGTCAACAGAATTCTGAGGAGGAGGAGGTTGAAAATTTAGAAGAAGATATGATGCCTGTTGCCCCACCCCCGTATGTGGGGGGGAGCCAAGGTTCCGGGAGGTCTTTTCATGCGCAAGTTTGGAGGACAGTTAATATAGATATGGGACTTGCATACCCTGTATTTCAGGACAATAACAGGGGAAGATATCATGAGCCTTTAGACTTTAAGATAGTTAAAACCTTGGCAGAATCTGTCCGCACTTATGGCATAGATGCCGCTTTCACTCTCACTCAGGTGGAGGGACTTACTAGATTTTACATGACTCCCTCAGATTGGGCTAGTCTGGTGCGCGCTTGTGTCTCCCCAGGCAAATACTTGGACTGGAGAGCATTTATGCTAGAGGGCGCGGTAGAGCAGGCTGCACAAAATCATGCAGTGGGACGCCCTGCCTGGGATAAGGATATGCTTTTTATCTAATGCTACATTACCTTCCGCAGCAGTCTGTCTCCAATCTCCGTTCCTGTTTCTTTTGGCTAATGTTACATTACAGGGGATGCTTAATTGTTCTAATGTTACTTGCTACTTGTCTGAGTGTTGGAATGGCTCCTGGACTATGGCAGTGATTATGAAAATTCCAACCTTTGTCCCGATCCCGGTTACTGCAGATCCAGAATCCTTTCCTATTGTTGAATTGATTAGAGCCCGTAGAGATTTTGGAATTACGGCAGCTATAGTGACAGCTGTGGCGGTATCTGCTGCTGCAGCAGTTACAGCTGGAGTAGCCATGGCCAGCCAAGTACAAACTGCTGCCACTATTAATCAGGTTATTCAACAAACATCCACTGTACTTGAATCCCAAAGTAGAATTAATCAACACATTTTATCTGGGATTTTGGCTGCTCATCAGGATAGATCTGCTTCAAGCTCAAGTTGAAGAATTGGCTGACTTGGTGCTTTTGGGTTGTGTTGACCAACGTGCACATTTATGCATAACCTCTGTCAGATTTAATGATTCCAGGAATGCCTCCCGCATCATTGGCGAATATTTGGCCGGAAATTGGTCCATGGCAGTGGAAGACATGATCCAGTCTCAACTAACCCAGATAGCTGTCTTGAACAGTACCCGTGTCGAACCAGTGACTTTGGGTCGATTCACCGATTGGATATCTTCTGCCTTTTCCTTCTTCAAAGAGTGGGTGGGGGTAGACATTTTTGGGGCAATGTGTTGCTTCGGTGTTGTGCTTTGTTTGTGGCTTCTCTGTCGCCTTAAAACTCGCCATGCGCAAGAGAAGGCTATGATCGTACAGGCTCTTGAGGCCTTGGAAAATGGCATTTCTCCACAAATCTGGCTTGCACATCTTAAACAGTGATTTTCTGGGCATGGCCATTGCACCCCAAGTTAGTTTCACATTGCACTGGGATTGGCATGTCCTCTTCCTTACTCTCTCCCAGTGCTGAATAGCCCTTGCACTCTGCAGGTCTTGTTACCATTGCACGCAGATGGGTTTCAGGACTGGTCTTTCTTCTCGGCTACAGACTCTTTACCTTCCTCTGGGGCTTAGGGATTGTGTTGCCAACTTAAATTTTGTCATCATTACCAGGCTACCTGTGTTATCCTACTTCTCATCGTCGTCACGATGCAGGATGCGAGGCAAGGCACTGCACTTGAGTGATCCCTCAATGGACCTCAAGGAAAGCATGTCCTATTGCATGCGGGTTTGACGTCCACGCCCCGCCCTACGAAAAAAGGCGTCGGCTGATGTGGGATCAGGTCTGGGGAAGGCGCCTCCTTAGGACTGAACCATACATTGCAGCCACTTCTGCACAGTGGGATAGGACCTCTACTTTCGCCTGCATTGTTTTATAAAACAGAAGGGGGAACTGTGGTGAGCCGTTCCTATAGACCGTGGCCGCCATTAGAAGATGGCGCCGGCTTCCACTGTGGCCTGTGATAAACAACTCCTTTTTTGGAGAGTTGGCACGTAATCCCTTATCACCCTATGAGAAAGCTCCACGTGGCAGCTTTGCATTGGGGCTTGAGATGCTTTATTAAGGCTGGGAGGGGCATCCAAGAAGGAGAAGAAGAAATATCAAGGACCTGAATAAACTGCTGAAAGAAGATTCCTGAGTTGCGTCTTCCTTGCGGGCAAGGGGTCGCGACATTAATGGGATTAGGATTTTGGTTTACCTAAGGATTAGGGATTGGTCTAGGGTTACCATTAGGGTTAGGGTTTCACTTAGGGTAAGGGATAGGGTTAGAGCTAGGTTTAGGGCTAGAGTTAGGGTTAGAATTAGGGTTAAAGCTAGGTTTAGAGCTCGGATTAGGGCTAGTTTTTGTGTTAGCACTCGGGCTAGAGTGAGGTCAATGGCTAATGTAAGAATTAGGGTTACAATTAGGTTCACTTTTAGGGTAAGAGTTAGGGGTAGGTCTAGTGTTAGTTTTAGGTTTAACATTAGTGTAATATGTAGAGCTAGGGTTAGTGTTAGGATATGAGTCTGGGTCAGGTATACTGTTAGGACTCAAATTAGCTTATAGGGTTAATTTTAGGTTTTGGTTTAAGCTTAGGAGGGTGTTTAGAGCTAGTGTGATTGTTAGGATATGAGTCAGGGTCAGAATTAGTTTTAAGGTTAGGGTTAGGACTCGAATTAAGGCTATGTTTAGGTCTTGGTGTAGTTTTATGGTTTGGTTTAAGTTAAGATTTAGAGTTAGGACTATTTCTCAGTTTTGTTTTACTGCTAGGCCTAGGGTTAGGGCTAGTTTTATGATTAGTGTTAAGGTTAGGGCTAGTGTTAGTGTTAGGCTTAGGTTTAGGATTAGATTTAGAGTTAGGATTTGATCTAGGATTAGGGCTAGGAATTAGGATAGGGCAAGGGTTAGGGATAGGGTTAGGGTTATGGTAAAATATAGGGGTAGAACTAGGGATAGGTCTAGTGTGAGAGAGTTAGTCTTAGGGCTAGGTTTAGGGTTAGGAATGGGGATACGGTTAAGTTTAGGATTAGGACAATTGTTAGGGGTAGATTTACAGACAGTTCTATGTTTATGTTTATGGTAGGGGTTAGAATTTGAGTTAGGTTTAGGACTAAGGCGAGGGTTAGGTTTGGGTTAGGGTTAGGGTTAGTTTGAGTGTTACACTTAGGGCTAGGGTAAGCCCTAGGATAAGCTCTAGGTTTTGTATTATGTTTAGGCCTAGGGTTAGGGCTGCGGATAATATAAGAGATAGGGTTATGATTAGGGCTAATTTTAGGGTTAGGGTTATATCTAGGTCTAGTGATAGGTTTATATTTTCAGTTAGGTTTAGGTTTAGAGGTAGGTTTACCCTTAAAGTCAGTGTCAGTGTTGGGATTAAAGTTAGAGTTAGGGTTACTGTCAGAATTAGGACTAGGATTAAGTCTAAATGTAGGGTTAGTGTTTGGGTTATGGTAAGGATTATTGTTTGGGCTAGAACTATTTTTTAGTCTAGGTCTAGAGTTTAGGCTATATTTAGGATTAGGTTTAGGTGTAGAACTAGTTTTATGGTTAGGTTTAGGTATAAGATTACCAGTAGGGCCAGTGTTAGGGTTTGTTCTAGGATTAGGGTCAGGGTTAGACCTAGGGCTATTGTTAGGGCCAGAATAAGGGTCAGGTTATCACTAGGGTTTGAGATAGTTTTAGAGCTAAATAAGAGCTAGGTTTAGGACTAGTAATGGGGTTAGGATTTTGGTTATCCTAAGGATTAGGGATAGCATTAGGGTTACTATTATGGTTAGGGTTTCACTTAGGTTAAGGAATAGGTTTAGAGCTAGGTTTAGGGCTAGAGTTATTGTTAGCATTAGGGTTAAAGCTAGGTTTAGAGCTCTGATTAGTGCTCCTTTTTGTGTTAGAATTAGGGCTATTGTTAGGAAAATGGCAAATATAAGATCTAGGGTTACAACTAGGGTTAGTTTTAGTGTTAGCTTAGGGGTAGGTCTAGTGTTAGTGTTAGGTTTAAGGTTAGAGTGATATTTAGAGCTAGGGTTAGTTTTAGAATATTAGTCAAGGTAAGTTATTGGATAGGACTTAAATTAGTGATAAGGTTAATGTTAGGTTATGGTTTAATATTAGGAGGGTATTTAGAGCAAGGGTGAGTGTTAGGGTATGAACCAGGGTCAGAGTCAGTTTTAAGGTTAGAGTTAGGATTCGAATTAAGGCTATGGTTAGGTCTAGGTGTAGTGTTAGTGTTTGGTTTATGTTAAGGTATATTGTTCGGGCTATTTATTGCTCAGTTTAGTTTTACTGCTACAATTAGGGTTAGGGCTAGTTTTACAATTAATATTAGGGTTAGGGCTAATGTTAGTGTTAGGCTTAGTCTTAGGTTTAGGGTTAGATTTAGAGGTAGGGTTATGTCTAGGGTTAGGGCCAGGACTAAGGATAGGGCAAGGGTTATGGTAAGAATAGGGTTAGAAATAAACTTAAGGCTAGTGTGAGAATTAGACTTAGTCTTAGGGCTAGGGTTAGGGTTAGCTTTAGGTGTAAGGTTATCTGTAGGGCCAGTGTTAGGGTTTACTCTAGTGTTACGGTCAGGTTTAGACCTAGGATTTGTGTTAGAGTCAGAATAAGGGTCAGGATTAATATTAGGGTTTGGGATTTGATTAGAGCTAGAATAAGGGCCAGGGTCAGGACTATTAATATGGTTAGGATTTTGGTTAGCCTAAGGATTAGGGATAGGCCTATGGTTACCATTAAGGTTAGTGTTTCACTTAGGTAAAGAATAGGTTTAGAGTTAGGGTTATGGCTAGGGTTAGGGTTAGGGTTAAAGCTAGGTTTAGGGCTCAGATTAGAGCTAGTGTTTGTGTTTGAGTTAGGGCGAGGGTTAGGAGAATCGGTAATATAAGAACTGGGGTTACAATTAGCGTTGGTTTTAGTGTTAGGGTAGGTCTAGTGTTAGGGTTAGGTTTAAGGTTATTGAGGTAATTAGAGCTAGCTTTAGTGTTAGGATATCAGTCAGGTTCAGGGTTAGGATTAGGACTCAAATAAAGTCTAGGTTTACTGTTAGGTTTTGGTTTAAGGTTGGGATGGTGTCTGGAGCTAGGGTGAGTTTAAGATATTAGTCAGGGTCAAGGTTAGTTTTACAGTTTCTGTTAGGACACGAATTAAGGCTAGGGTTAGGTCTAGGTTTAGTGTTAGTGTTTGGTTTAAGCTAAGGTTTAGAATTAGGGCTATTGCTCAGTTTTGTTTTATTGATAGGGTTAGGGTTAGGGCTATTTTTACAATTAGCATTAGGGTTAGGTTTAATGTTAGTGTTAGGCTTAGGCTTAGGGTTAAAGTTACATTTAAGTTAGGATTAGATCTAGGTTTAGGGCTAGGACTAAGGATAGGTCTAGAGTTAGGGTTATGGTAAGTGATAAGGTTAGAACTAGCAATAGGGCTAGTGTGAGAATTAGTTAGTCTTCAGGCTAAAGTTAGGGTTAGGGTTAGTGATAGGGCTAGACTTAAGTATAGGATTAGGGTTAGGGTTAGTGTTCAGTTTAAGTATAGAGTCAGGGTTAGATGTAGGATTAAGTTTAGGGTAAGGGATGGTGTTAAAGCAAGCTTGAGAGGTAGGGTGATATTTAGAATTAGGGTTACCAATATTGTTAGGGTTAGGGTATTCATTAAGTTTAGGTTTAGGGAAATATAAGGTCTAGGGTTTGTTTTACAGTTAGGCCTAGGATTAGAAATATGGCTAATTTAAGGCTAAAATTATGTTTAAAGATAGCTTTAGATTTAGGATTATGGCTACATCTAGTGTAAGGGTTAGGTTAGGGTCAGGTTTAGGGATAGGTGTATTATTAAGGTCAAGGTCTGGGTTAGGTTTTGGGATAGGATAAGGCTTAAAGTTAGGGAAAGAATTAGCTGTAGGGTTAGGGTTAGGATAATGTTAAGCTTAATATTAGGAATCATGTTAGGTTTAGGGAAATGAATAGGGATAGGTTTAGAGACAGGGTTAGGTTTAGGCCTAGGTTTAGCATTAGGTTTAGGGTTATGATTATTATAATGGATAGAGTTAGAGCTAGGGTTATGGCTAGGCTTATAGGAATGTTTAGGGCTAGGTTTAGGGTTAGGGTTAGGTTTAAAGCTCGGGTTAGTGCTCAGATTAAGGCTAGGTTTTGTGTTAAGTTATTGCTGGGTTAGGGTTATGGCTAATGTAAGTACCAAGGTTACGATCAGGGCTAATTTTAGGGTTGAGATTAGGGCTCCTTTAGTGTTAGGGTTAGGTTTAGGGTTAGGGTTATGTTTAGAGCTATGGATAGTGTTAGTGTCAGAGTCAGAGTCAGGGTTAGTTTTAGAGTTTGGCTTAAAACTCGAATTATACTTAGGGTTAGGGGTAGATGTATGGTTAGAGTTTGGTTTAGATTAAGGGTAGGTATTAGAGTTATGGCTTGGTTTTGTTTTAGGGCTAGGTCTAGGGTTAGTGCTAGTTTTAGGATTAGTGTTAGGGTTAGGCTTAGGCTTCCATTTAGGGTTAGATTAATTAGATTTTGATCTAAGGTTAGTGCTAGGGCTATGTATAAAGCAAGGATTTGGACTAGGTTTAAGGCTAGCTTTAGGGTTATGGTAAGGGATAGGTTTAGAACTAGTGATAGTGTAGTGTGAGAGTTAGAGTTAGTCTTAGGTCTATGGTTAGGGTTAGGGATAGGACGGAATTAGGGGTAAGATTAGGGCTAGGGTTAGTATTATGGTTAGGGCTAGGGTTAGGGTTAGGATTAGGATTAAGGCTAGCTTTAGGGCTAGGATAAGGACTGGGGTTTTTGTTAAGGTTAGTGCTAGGATTAGGGCTAGGGCTAATGTTAGGTCTAGGGTTAGGTCTAGGGTTATGGTTGAGGATAATTTTAAGTTCTAGGGTAAGGGTTAGTTTTAGTGTAAGGTCTAGGGTTAGGATTATAGTAATGGTTAGGTTTAGGTTTAAGGTTAGGGCTAAGGATTTCATTAGAGTTAGGTTTAGGTTAATAGATTGGATTAGATGTAAGGTTAGCTTTAGGGTTAAGTTTAGTCTTAGGGCTAAGTTTACTATTAGGTTTAGGGTAAGGGTTAGTGTTTGAGTTAGGGTGAGGGTTATGGCAAAGATTAAGTTTAGTGTTAGGTCTATGGTTAGGTTTATGGTTTGGGGTAGGGTTTTGGCTAAGGTTAAGACTAGGTTAACATTAGTATAAGGGTTAGATTTAGGGTAATTGTTAGGGTTAGGGCTAGGGTTAAGTTTAGCATTTGGACTAGGGTTAGGGTTATTGTTAATGATAGGGCTAGGAATATATTTAGGCTAAGGTTTAGGCTTTGAGGTGGGGTTAGGACTATGGTGAGGTTTAGGGCAAGGGTAGGTCTAGGGTTAGAGTTAGGGTTATGCTTAGAGTAGGTTTAGATATCTGATTAGGAATAGGTTTTGTGTTAGGTTTTAGCCTAAGGTTAGTGCAATGGTAATGTAAGATCTAGGGTTCTAATTGCGGTAGTTTTAGGGATAGGATTATGGCTAGGTCTAATGTTAGGTTTATATTTTGGTTTAGGGTCAGATTTAGAGGTAGGTTTACCCTTAAAGGCAGGGTCAGTGTTCAGATTAGAGATAGAGTTAGGGTTACAACCAGAATTAGGACTAGAATTAGGTCCTGGGGTAGGGTTAGTATTTGGGTTAGTGTAAGGATTATTGATAGGGCTAGGACTAGGTTTTGTTTATGTCTAGGGGTAGATTTAAAGCTAGATTTAGGATGAGGTTTAGGTCTAGAACTAATTTTAGGGTTAGGTTTAGGTATAAGGTTACCAGTAAGGCCAGTGTTAGAATTTGATCTAGGGTGAGGGTCAGGTTTAGACCTATAATTAGTGTTAGGGTCAGAATAAGGTTGAAAGTTAGGGTTAGGTTTTGGGTTAGGATTAGAGCTAGAATGAGGTGTAGGGTTAGGACTAGTAATAGGGTTAGTGTTTGGATTAGGGTAAGGATTAGGATTAGGACTAGGATTACCATTATGAATAGGGTTTGGGTTAGGTTTAGGGATAGGACTAGAGCTAGGGTTAGGGCTAGGTTTAGGGTTAGGTTTAGGGCTAGGTTTAGGGTTAGGTTTAGATTTAAATCTAGTGTTAGTGCTCTGATTAGGGCTATTTTTGTGTTAGGCTTAGAGCTAGGGTTAGGGCTATGACTAATGTAAGAACCAGGTTTATGATTAGGGTTAGTTTTAGGGTTAGTGTTTGGGCTAGGTCTAGTGTTAGCATTAGCTTTAGGGTTAGGTTGATATTTAGAGCCAGGGTTAATGTTTGGATATTAGTCTGGGTAAAGGTTAGTTTTTGTCCTAGGACTCAAATTTGAGCTGGTGTTATGGCTAGTTGTAGGGAAAGGGTTTGATTTAGGTTAAGGTTTAGGGTAGAGCAATGGCTCAGTTTTGTTATAGGGCTAGGGCTAAGGTTAGAACTAGTTGTAGGATTAGCAACAGTGTTCAGCTGGTGGTATGGTGAAGTTTGGGCTTAAGGTTGGGGTTAGATTTAGAGTTATGGTTAGATCTAGGATTAGGACTATGCCTCAAATTAGAGCTAAGTTTAGGTCTAATATTAGGGTTATGATAATGATTATGGTAAGAAATAGAAATAGGGCTAGGTTTAGGAGTTCACTTAGGGTTAGCGCTAAATTAGGGCTAGGATTAGCGTTATGTTTAGTGTTAGGGTTAGGCCTGTGGTTAGGGCTATGGTTAGGGTTAATGTTAGTGTTTAGGGTTAGTTTTAGGGGAAGGAATGGGATTATAGTTAGGTTCAGGGCTAGGAAAAGAATTAAAATTAGGAGTTGGGCTAGGGTGAGGGTTAGGGTTAGGTTTAAGACTAGGTTTAGGGCTAGGTTGAGGGCTAGGGTTTGTGTTAATGTTAGGTCTATATTTGGGCTAGGGCTAATATGAGGTCTAGGGTTATTATAGTTAGGTATAGTTTCAGGTTTAGGTTTATGGCTAGGTATAGTGTAAGGATTAGGTTTAGGGATAGGGTTAGTTTTAGAACAAGGGTATCATTAGATTCAGGGTCAGAGTTAGGGTTTGTTTAGGTTAAGGTTTAGTGTTAGGGCTCAAATTAGCGTTAGGGATAGGTTTAGGGTTAGGGTAATGGATATGGGTAGGTTTAGGATTCAGATTAGGTTTAGAATTATGGATAGGGTTAGGGTTATAGATAATGTTAGGGTTATCTTAGGGATAGCATTAGGGTTAGGGTTTGGGTTAAGGTAATGGATAGGATTAGATGTAGGATTAGGGCTATGATTTGGTTAGGATTAAGGCTAGGATTAGGATTAGGTTTAGTTTTAGGATTAGGGTAAAGCTAACATTAGGTCTCAGATTACGGCTAAGATTTATATTAGGTTACGGCTAGGGTTAGGGCTATGGCTAATGTAAGATCTAGGATTATGATTTGGGTTAAATTTAGGGCTTGTGTTTGGTCTAGTTCTAGCATTAGCATTATCTTTGGGGTTAGTGTGATATTGATAGCTATGGTTAGTGTTAGAATATGAGTCAGGGTCAGGGTTAGTTTTAGGCCTAGTACTCAAATTAGAGTAAGAATGCTATGGCTAGGTGTAGGGTTATTGTTTATGTTAAGGTATAGGGTTAGGACAATGGCTCTGTTTTGTTTTAGGGCTAAAGCTAGGGTTAGGACTAGTTTTAGGATTAGCAATAGTGTTAGGTCTAGTGGTAGGGTGAGGTTCAGGCTTAGGGTTAGGGTTACATTTAGAGTTATTGTTAGGTCTAGGGATTTATCTAGGGCTAGGATTAGGGCTAAGGTTAGAGATTGTGTTAGGTTTATGGTAACTTATAGGGTTAGAACTAGAAATAGGGCTAGGGCGAGTGTTAGAGTTAGTTTTAGTCCTAAGGTCAGGTGTATGGTTAGCACTAAATTAGTGCTAGGATTAGTGCTAGGGTTAGTGTTAGGGTTAGGCCTATTGTTAGGGCTAGAGTTAGGGTTAGTGTTAGGGTAAGGGTTAGGGTTAGAGTTAGGGGAAAGGATGGGGTTATAGCTAGGTTCAGGGCAAATATGAGGGTTAAAGTCATGGGTAGGGCTAGGGTTACGGTTCAGGTTAGGGTTAAGGCTACGTTGAGGACTAGGGTTTGTATTAGGGTTAGGGCTAGTACTAAGGCTAAGGCAAATGTCAGGTCTAGGTATATGGTTAGGGTTCGTTTTGGGGTTAGGTTGTGGCTAAGTGTAGTGTAAGGGTTAGGTTTAGGATAAAGGTAATGTTTAGAGCTAGGTATATTATTAGGGTCAGGGTCCAGCATAGTTTGGTTTAGGTTAAGGTTTAAGGTTAAGTCTTGATTTAGTGTAAGTGTTAGACTTAGGGTTAGACTAATGGATAGGGTTTGGTTCAGAGTTCAAGTTAGGTTAGAGTAATGAAAAATGTTAGTGTTAGAGATAGGGTTAGCATTAGGCCTAGGGTTAGCATTTAAGTTAGGCTTATCTTTAGAGTAATGGATAGTGTTAGAGCTAAGGTTAGAGATAGGGTTAAGGTTAGGATTAGAGCTAGTATAGGGTTAGGCCTAGGGTTAATATTAGGGTCAGGTTTAGGGTAAGTGTTAGCATTAGAGCTATGGTTAGGGCTAGGGCAAGGGTTAGGATTTGGTTAGGTCTAGGGTTAGAGTTAAGGTTACATTTAGGGCTAGGTTTAGGTCTAGGATAATGACTAGGTATTGTGGGAGTTTTATGGCTAGCATTAGGGCTATGCATAATATAAGAGCTAGAATTATGTTTATGACTATTTTTAGGGTTAGGGTTATGGATAAGTCTAGTGTTAGGGTTAGGTTTGGGATTAGAATAAGGTTTAGAGCTAGGGTTTGGGTTATGGTAAGGATCACTGTTTGAGTTAGAATTAGGTTTAGGCTTAGGTCCAGAATTAGGACTAGCATTGGGTCTAGGGATAGAGTTAGGCTTTGCATTAGTTTAAGGGCTATTGTTATGGCTAGTGCTAGGTTTTAGTTTAGGGCTAGGCCTAGATTTATGACTCTATTAAGGATTAGGCTTGGTCCAGTTCTAGTGTTATGGTTAGGTTTAGGTATAGTTTCACCAGTAGGGGTACTCTTAGCATTCCATTTAGGGTCTGGGTCAGGTTTAGACCTAGGGTTAATGTTAGGGTGGAAATAAGGGTCAGGATTAGGGATTGGGTTTGAGTTATGGTTGGAGCTGGAATGAGGGATAGGGTTAGGACTAGTAATAGAGTTAGGGTTTGGGGTAGGCTAAGAATTAGGCTTAGGACTAGGGTAGCATTAGATTGAGGGTGTGGCTTATGGTAAGGGATAGTTTTAGAAGTAGGGTTAGGATTTGTGTTAGGATTAGGTTTAGGACTATGGTTAGGGTTAGGGTTAGGGTTTCAACTAGGGTTAAGGCTCGGATTAGGGCTAGGAATTTTGTTACCATTAGGGGTATGGCTAAAGTAAGAACTAGTTTTCCAATTAGAGTTAGTTTTAGGGTTAGCATTAGGTCAATGTTTAGAGCTAGAGTTAGTGTTAGTGTCCGAGTTGGAGACAGGGTTATTTCTAGGGTTAGGGATAGGACTCAAATTATAGCTAGGTTTAGGTCTAGGTGTAGGGTTAGGGTTTTGTTTAGGTTAAAGTTTAGGGTTATGGTTATGGCTCGGTTTGTTTTAGGGCTAGGGTAGTGTTAGGGCTATTTTTCCAATGAGCATTTGGGCTAGGGCTAGTGTTAGGGTGAGGTTTACACTTAATGTTAGGGTTAGATCCATGTTTAAGCCTAGAGTGAAGATTAGGGCTAGGGTTGGGTCTAGGTATAGTGCTAAGTTTTGGTTTATGGTGAGGGATAGGTATAGAAGTAGGACTAGGGCTAGGGTGACAATGAGACTTAGTCTTTGGGCTAGGGCTAGGGTTAGGTTTAGGGTTTGGCTAATTTAGGGCTAGGATTAGTGCTAGGGTTATTGTTAGGTTTAGGCCTAGGTTTAAGGCTAGTGTTAGGGCTAGCGATAGGGTTAGGGTAAGGTAAGATGTTACAGCTAGGTTTATGGTTAGGGCAAGGAATAAAATTAAGTTTAGGGCTAGGGTTAAGATTAGGATTTGAATTAAGGCTAGGCTTAGAGCTAGTATTAGAGCTAGGGTTTGTGTTAGGTTTAGGGCTAGGGCAAATGACAGGTCTAGGGTTATGGTTAGGATTAGTTTTATGGTTAGGTTTATGGCTAGGTCTATTTTAAGGGTGAGTTTGAGTATTGGGGTCAGGTTTACAGCTAGTGTTTTTTAGGGTCAGAGTTAGGGTTAGGGTATGTTTTAAGTTCACGTTTAGGGATAGGGCTCAAATTAGCATTAAGTTCAGGGTTAGGGTTAGCGTAATGGTTATGGTTAGATTTAGGATTCAGGTTAGTTTTAGGGTGATGGATAAGTTTAGATTTAGTGATAGAGTTAGGTTTAGGACTAGAGATATAATTTGTTTAGGGTTATGGTTAGGCTAATGGATAGGATTAGAGCTACGTTAAGGGCTAGGGTTATGGTTAGGTTATGGCTATGATTAGGGTTAGGCCTTGGTATAGAATTTGGATAGGATTATGGTTAGGGTAATGGACAGTATTCAAGCTAGTGTAAGGGCTAGGGTTATAGTTAAAATTAGGGCTATGGTTTAAGTTAGGTCATGGGTAGGTTAACAAATAGGATTGGAACTGCAGTTAGGGCTAGGGTTATGGTTAAGTTAGGGCTATGATTAGGGTTAGGCCTTGAGTTAGGATTTTGCTGGGTAATGGATAGGATTTGAGCTAGTTTTTAGGGCTTATTTTATGCTTAAGATTAGGGCTATGGTTCAGGTTAGGTTTTAGGTTAGGACAGGTTTAGGTATAGGGTTAGGTTTAGGTTAAGTGTTAAGGCCAGAGTTACTGTTAGGGTTAGTGTTAAAGCTAGGGTGAGGGCTTGGATTAGGGTTAGGTTTTGGATTAGGTTAGGGCTACGGTAGCACTATCTCTAATGTACGATCTAGGGTTATGAATAGGAGTAGATTTAGGGTAAGCTTTAAGTCTATATCTAGTGTTAGGGGTAGGTTTATGTTCAGGGTGATGATTAGAGATAGGGTTATTCTGAGATAGGATCAATGTTACCTTTAGGGATAGGGATAGGACTCGAATTAGGGCTAGGGTTAAGGCTAGGTGTAGGGGTAGGGTTCATGTTAGGATTAGGGTAATAATTAGGGATAGGGCTAATGTCAGGTCTAGGGTTAGGATTAGTGCTAATGCTCAGTTTTGTTTTAGAGCTAGGGCTTAGGTTAGGTTTAGCATTAGGGTTAGCAATAGTGTTAGGGCTAGTTGTAGGGTGAGGTTTAGTCTTAGATTTTTTGTTATCATTACATCTACATTTAGGGCTAGGGCTAGGATTAGGGCTAAAGTTAAGGCTAGTGTTAGGGTCACGGTAACCAATAGGGTTAGAACTAGAAATAGGGCTAGGGCAAAAGGTAGAGTTATTCTTTGTGCTAGGGTTAGGAGTATGTTTAGCATTAGGGCTAAATTAGGGCTAGGATTAGTGCTAGGGTAAGTGTTAGGTTTAGGCATAGCGTTAGTGCTAGAGTTAGAATTAGTGTTATGGTAAGGGTTAGGGTTAGAGTTAGGGTAAATGGAGTTATAGCTAGTTTTTGGCTAGCACGAGGGTTATAGTTAGGGTTAGGGCTAAGGTTAGGGTACAGTTTAGGATTAAGGCTAGGATTAGGGCTATGATGAAAGTTTGTGTTAGGGATAGGGCTAGGATAAGGGCTAGGACTAATGTCAGGTCTACTATTATGGTTAAAGATGGTTTTATGGTTAGGTTATGGCTAGGTCTAATGTAAGGGTTATTTTTAGGGTAAAAGTCAGGTTCAGAGCAAGGTGTATTATTAGGATCAGAGTCAGGATTAGGAATTGGTTTAGCTTAAGGCCTAGGGTTAAGGATTGAGATAACACTAGGTATTGGGTAATGAATAGGGTTTGAATTAGGGTTCAGGTTAGGTTTAGGGTTTTGAGTAGCATTAGGGATAGCTATTCTGTTAGGTTTAGTCCTATTGTTAACATTTGGGATTGGCTTATATTTACAGTAATGGATAGGATTACAGCTAGGGTCAGGTCTAGGTTTATGGTTAGCATTACGGCTAGAGTTAGAGTTAGATTTAGGGTTAGGCTTAGGTTTAGCAGAAGGTTTAGGGTAAGTGTTAGAGTTTGAGCTATGTTTAGGTCTAGGGCAGGGTTAGTGTTAGACCAGGTATATGGTAAAGGGTAGGGTTAGTTCCATGGTTACCATTAGGGCTAGGTTTATTGTTATGATAATGGATAGTTAGAGCTAGGGTTTGGGCAATTAGGGTTAAAGTTATAGTTAGGGATAGGGCTATGTTAATGTTTAGGGTTAGGATTAGGGCTAGGTTTAGAGGTAGTGATAGGATTAGAGTTACTTTATTCAAATTTCTTTGATACAACCCAGGATTCATCTTTAACTAACCTTACTCTTTTCCCTAGGTTTAGGTCTTTTGGTCCAAACGTTTGGTGTCAGGAACAGTTAATATTTTCATTTTATTTCTTTTGACCTATACGAGTAAATGGAAAAATACCTGGAAATCAAACAGGGTTTATGCTAGTTGCTTGAAACTTCACACACACCCTCAATTCTTGGTGGGGACACTGTGGTATGTTCCTTGTGAGTGTAGGCCTAAGTTGAAGCATGCAAACACAACTTCATCTGAGAGCCCTTTAGGAGAAAGCAAGGAAATATGCATGCACTGAAATTCCTCCCATAATTATTTGGTGAGATTTGTTTGATACTGCATAGGATTCATTATTTAGCTTGCCACACAAAGATCCCCAAGTGTGGTACTTCTAGGATCAATGGTTCTCTAATCCAGTTAGGGTTAGTGTTAGGTTTAGGGTTAGGGCTAGGTTTAGATGTAGTGTTGAGGTGACAGTAAGTTTTGTAGAAATTTCTTTGATAGTCGGAATGAGTCATCTTTTACCTAGACTTAACTTGCTCCCCAAGTTTGGGCCTTCTTGTTTCTATGGTTCACTGTCAGGAGCACTCTGTATTTTAAGTTTTCACTTCATATTGACCCATATAGGTAAATAAAATTGGAGGTTGAAATGAAACCATGTTGTGCTAGCTGCTTAAAATTTCAGACACTAAATCAGTTCTCTGTGCGAACTCTCTGGATTGTTCCTTGTGAAAGTAGCCCTAAGAAAAAGACGGCAAAAACAACTTTATATGAGAGCCCTTTTGCAGAAAACAGAGAAATATGCATGAACTGAAATACCACCCAAATTATTTGGTCATATTTCTTTGATACTGCATATAATTCATCTGATAACTTACCCCACTAGGCTACCCAAGTTTGGAACTTCTAGGATCACTATTCTTTTAAACAGGTTAGGGTTTGTGTTAAGGTTTGTGTTAGGGCTAGTGTTAGAGCTAGTATTAAGGTTAGAGTTAGTGTTTTTCAAATTTCTTTGATACTGGGCAGGATTCATTTTTCTCCTTTTCTTACTATACTCCACATATTTGGGCCTCCTAGGTTCAGTGGTTCTCAGTAAGGAATAGTTTATATTTTAAAGTTTCATTTTGTCCTATACAGGTAAAAGGAAATGAGTTGGAAATCAAACAGCATTGGTGCTAGCTTCTTGAAACTTCACACTGATTCACTTCTTTCTGGGCATGTCTGGTTTGTTATTATGAAAGTAGGCATAAGCTGAAGCATGTAAAACCAACTTTATCCAAGTGTCCTTTAGGGGATAACAGGGAAATATTCATGTACTGATATACTCCATCAATTATTTGGTCAGATTTCCTTGATAGAGCAGAGTATTCATCCCTTAGCTTGCTCTACTTGGTTGCCCAGGTTTGCAAATTCTATGATCAAAGGCTTTTTGAAAAAGTTAGTGTTAGGGTAATGGTTAGGGTTAAAGCTAGTGATAGGGTTAGAGCTAGTGATAGGGTTAGAGTTAATTTTATCAAAATTCTTTGATACTTTACAGGATTTGTATTTTATCTAGATTTACTCTGTTCCCCAGGTTTAGGCCTTCTCCGTTCACAGGTTTGCTGTCAGGAACAATTTGTATTTTAAGATTTCACTTCATTTTGACCTATAAGGGAAAGTTAATAGAGCTGAAAATCAAAAAGGGTTTGTCCTGCTTGAAACTTCACACACTCCATCAGTTCTCTGTAGGGACTCTGGTATGTTCCTTGTAAAAATAGACCTAAGCTTAAGAATGTAAAAACAATTATATCCAAGGGCCCTTTAGGAGAAAACAGGGAAATATGCATGTACTAAAATACTTCCCATAATTATTTGGTCAGATTTGTTTGATGCTGCATAGGATTCATTACTTAGCTTGCCCCAGCAGGCTTCCAAGTGTGGGACTTCTAGGATCAATGGTTCTCTAATCAGGTTAGGGTTAGAATTAGGGTTAGGGGTAGGGCTAGGGCTAGGGTTAAAGTTAATGTTAGGGTGAGAGTTAGTTTTGTTCAAATTTCTTTGATACTGGGCAGGATTTATCTTTTATCTAGCCTTAGTATGCTCCCAAGTTTTGGGCCTTCTCGAATCAATGGTTCGTTATCTTGAACACTTTGTATTTTAAGGTTTCACTTCATTTTGACCTATAAGGGAAGGTTAATACAGCTGAAAATCAAACATGGTTTGTACTGCTTGAAATTTCACATACCCCATCAGTTCTCTGTAGGGAATCTGGTATGTTCCTTGTGAAAATAGACCTAAGCTTAAACATGCAAAAACAACTATATCCTAGGGCCCTTTAGGAGAAAACAGGGAAATATGCATGTACTGAAATACCTCCTATAATTATTTAGTCAGATTTTTTTGATGCTGTGTAGGATTCATTAATTAGCTTGCCCCACAAGCCTCCCAAGTGTGGGACTTCTAGGATCAATGATTCTCTAATCAGGTTAGGGTTAGGGTTAGGTTTAGGGTTAGGACTAGGGCTAGGGCTAGGGCTAGGGTTAGAGGTAATGCTAGGGTGAAAGTTAGTTTTGTTCAAATTTCTTTTATACTGGGCAGGATTTATATTTATCTAGCCTTAGTATGCTCCCAAGTTTTGGGCCTTCACGAATCAATGGTTTGTTATCATGAACACTTTGTATTTTAAGGTTTCACTTCATTTTTACATATATGGGTAAATGGAAAGGGAGTTGGATATTAAACAGGCATCCCTTTACCAAAACCTAACCCTAAACCTAACCCTAAACCTAGCCCTAAGACTAACTCAAACTTTCCTCCTAGCCCTATTCCTAGTTCTAACCCTATGCCTGACCATAAACCAAACACTAGCCCTAAACCTATCAATAGCCTTAACCCTAGAATTAACCATAACTCTAAAACTACCCTTAAGCCTCAACTTACACTATCACTAGGAATAACACTAACACTAATTGTAAAACTACCCTTTACTTTAGCCTTAGCCCTAAAACAAAACCAAGCCATATCACTAACCCTAAACCTTAACTTAAACCAAAATTTTACCTGACATCTAGCCCTAAGCCTACCCCTACTTCGAGTCCTATACCTAACCCTAAAACAAACCCTGATCCTGACTCTGACACTAACCCTAATCCTAGTTCAAAACATGACCCTAAACCTAAACCTAATCCTAAAACTAGCCCTAATGGAAACTCTAAAACTAACCCTATTCTTAACCCTAGTTCATACATTAGCCGTATCCCTAACACTAGCCCTAACATAACCCAAAACCTAGCCCTAATCTGAGACACAACCGTACCTTTAACCCTAACACTTACCCTAGACCTAACCCTTACCCTAAACCTAACTGTAACTTTAATTCTTGCACTATCTTTAAACCTAATTCTAAACCAAGCCATAACCTTAAACATAATCCTAGCCCTAACCCTATCTCTAACCCTATCCATTACCTTAACCCTAACCCTAACCATAATGCTAACCCCTGGTCCAACTCAAGCAGTATCCCTAACCCAAACCAATCCATTACCATAAAAATAACCTGAACCCTAAACCTAACCATATCTATTACCCTAACTATAACATTTAACCTAATGCTAATTTGAGCCCTAACCTCAACCTTTACCTAAACCAAACCTTAACCATGAGCCTGACCCTTCTAATATCCCTACCTTGAAAGCTGACCCTAACCCTGATCCTAACACTTACACTATACCTAGCTATAAACCTATCCCTAAAATTTTCCCTAACCATAAGCCTAGACCTGATATTAAACCTAGTCCTATTGCTAGTCCTAACCCTAACACAAACTGTAGCCCTAATCTTAGGCCTAACGCTAGCTTTAATCCTAACCCTAAACTTAACCCTAGCCGTAACCCTAATTTTAACCCTCACCTTAGCCCTAAACCTAGCTGTAACATCATACGTTACCCTACCCTAATCCTAATGCTAATATTAGACCTAAATTGGTCTAACCCTAACACGAATCCTAGCCCTAATCCTAGCCCTAATTTAGCCCTAACCTTAAATGTAACCCTAACTCTAGCCCTAATACAAACTTTAACTCTCACCCAAGTTCTACTAATAGTTCTAAACCTATCACTTATCATAACCCAAAACCTAGCCCTAAACCTAGCCCTAAACCTAGCCAAAACCTGAGACCTGACCTTCAACCAAAAACTAGATCTAAACCTAAATCTATATCTAACCCTAACCCTAAACCTAAACCTCACCCTAACACTGGCCATAACCCTAACACTAATCCTAAAACTAGCTCTAAACCTACATTTAACGCTAACCCTATGCCAAACCATAACACTATTGCAATCCCTAAACCTATCCATTACCCTAACCCTAATCCTAACCTAACCATAGCTCAAAACCTAAACATTACCTTAAAAATAATCCTAATCCTAACCCTTAACTAACCTGATATTTAACCCTATCCAATACCCTGAACCTAATGATAACCCTAGCCCTAACACTAACAGTAATCCAGACCCTAACTGTAACTCTAACATAGGCATAATCCTAAACCTAACCCTCACCCTATTGTGAACTAACCCTAGCTCAAACCCTAAACCAAAGCCTAACTCTAACCCTAATCCTATCCCTAAGCCTATCGCTATTCCTAACTCTAGGACTAATAGTAACATTAATTCTAGCCCCAACCCTAGCTCTAACCCTATCCATTACCCTAATCATAACCCTTACCCTAATCGTAATTCTAGACCTAATCCTGACCCTATCACTAAATCTAACCGTATCAATGACACTAAATGTAACCTAAACCCTAAACCTAACAGTCTCATTACCATAACCCTAACCTAATGTGAATTCAAGCCCTAACCCTAAATTCTAACATAAACTAAATCATAAAACTGACCCTAACCCTAATAATACACCTAGCTCTAAAACTGACCCTTACTCTAAACCTAACCCTTACACTAGACCTACCAATAAACCTCACCCTAAATCTGTCCCTAACCATAACCCTAGACCGGACAATAGCCCTAGCCTCAATTCTTGCCATAATCCTAAAACAAACCCTAGCCCTCAACCTAGCCCTAAACCTTGCCTTATTAATAACCAAAGCCATAACCCTATCCCTAACTGTAATTCTAATTTTCTACCTAGGCCTAAACCTAGCTATAATCACATCTCTTCCCCTAAACCTAACCCTATACATAAACCTAAACCTAAGCCTAACACTAGGCCTAACACTATCACAGACTCTAGACCTAATCCTAGCTCTAATTTAGCCTCAAAATAAGCACTAAGCAGAGACTTTACCTTTAACCCTAACCATTACCCAAACCCTAGGCCTAACCCTTACCCTAAACCTAACTCTAACCTGAAAACTTGCCCTAACCCTAAACCTTACCCTAGACCTAATCCTAGCTGTAACCCTATCCATTACCCTAACCCTAACCATATTCTAAAGCTAACTCTAGAATAACCCTAAACCTATTATTATCCCTAAACCTATCTATTAACCTAAACCTAACCTGAACCCTAAACCTAACAATATCCATCAGCCTAACTATAAACCTAAAGCTAATTTGAGAACTAAACTTAATCATTAATCTAACCCAAACCATAGCCCTGAATCTGACCCTAATAATATTCCTAGCTCTAAACCATACTCTAAACCTTAACCTAACCCTTACACTATACCTTGCCATAATCATAACCCTAAATCTATCCCTAAATCTAACCCTAGACCTGACATTAGCCCTAGCCCTAATGCTAGCCCTGACCCTAACACAAACCCTAGCCCTAATACTAGCCCTAATCTTAGCCTTAGTTCTAACCCTAATCCTAACCCTAGCCCTAAACCTAACCCTAGCCCTGGTCCAAGACCTAGCTCTAACCCTATCCCTCACACTAAGTCAAACCTTCACCCTATTTCTACCCTAGTCCTAACCCTAATCTTTAGTCTACCACAAACCCTAACTCTATTATTAGTCCTAACCCAGGACCTCATTCTATCTCTAAACTGAATCCAACTCTAACCCTAACCATGACACTTATTCTGACCCTAAAACTCACCATTGGTTTAAGCGTTACCCTACCACTAAACCGAAACCTGAGACTAGCCCTACCAGTAAACCTATACCTAAATCTAGACTAACACTAACCTTAGACCTAAATCTAATCCTAAATATAGCCATATTTCTAGCCCTCAACCTAACAATAACCCTTAATATAACCAAAACACTAACTCATCCTAGAATTAATCCTAGTCCTAATTATGGCTGTAACCCTAAAACTAACCCCAAACCGAATACTGACCCTTACCCTAACAAAAACCCTAACTCTAAATCTTATCATAACCCCAAAACTATCCATAACACTAGACTAACCCTCTAGCCATAATCATAACCCTAGCTCTTAGATTATACATAAGGCTAACACTAGCCCTAAACTTCACACAACCTAACCCTAATTGTAGCCCTAAACCTAACCCTAATCTTTGCCCTAGCCCTAACCCAAGCTCAAACCCTAAGCCTTAACCTAAACATAACCCTAGCCCTAACCCTAAATGCCATGCTAATCAAGCTCTAACTCTATCCATCACCCTAAACATACCTCTAAACCTAATGTTAAACATAACCCTATCCCTAAACTTAACCCTACCCTAGCCCTGATTTTAACCTAAACCTCACACTAGCCATAACCCTAGCTTGATACCTAACCCTTACTCTTAACCTAACCATAACTATAACCCAAGGTCCAACTCTAACCCTAACCCTAGCCCTAATCCTAAACTTAACCCTAGGCCTAACACTAGATCAAACACTACCCATTACTCTAACCCTAACCCTAACCCTAATGATAAACCTAGACCTAAACCTAAACCAACCCTAACACTAAACATAAACCTAACCCTAGTACTAACCAGAAATCTAAACCTAAAACTAAACCTAACCCTAATTCAAATCCTAAATCTTATCCTTAACCTAACCCTTACCTAACCCTAAAACTAAACCTAACTCTAACCTGAAACCTAACCCTATCAATTACCATAATAATAATGTTAACCCCAGCCCTAAATCTAACACTAACCATAACCATAACCTTAAACCTAACACTAACCCTGGAACTAACCCTAGCTCAAATTCTAAACCCTACCCTTATCCTAATCCTAAGCCTCATCCTTGCCCTAACTTTGCCCTAACCCTAACTCTAGCCCTAATGCTAATCATAACCCTAGCCCTAACACTAGCTCTGACTCTATAAATTACCCTTAATGATAACCTTAACCCTAATGCTAACCCTTGGCCTAACCCTAAACCTATCACAATACCTAACCATATCCATTACACTAAACCTAACCTGAACCCTAATCCTAACCCCTATCCATTACCCTAATCCTAAATATAACCTTAATGTTAATTTGAGCCCTAAACCTAAACCTTAATCTAACCCAAATCCCAAACTTGACCCTGACTCTAATAATACCCCCAGCTCTAAACCTGACCCTTTCTCTGAACACAAACCTAAAATTATCCCTAACTGTAACCCTAGACCAGATATTATCCCTAGCCCTAATTCTTGCCTTAAACCTAACACAAAACCTAGACCTAATCCTAACCTTAAACCTAGCCTTAATCCTAACCCAAACCATAGCCCTAGCCCTAAACCAAATGCTAATCGTAAAACCAGTCCTAACCCTAACCCACTAAAACAAAACCAAGCAAGAGGCCAAAACCTAAACCTTAACTTAAACCAAATTTGAACACTACACCTAGACCAAACCTTAGCCCTAATTTGATTCTTAATTCTAACCTTAAAAATAATCCTGACTCTGACTCATATCCTAACACTCACCTATCTCTACACAACCTTAAATTTAAACCAAACCCTAACAGTAACCCTATCCCTAATTCAAGTCCTAACCCTAACCATAAAGTTAACCTTGACCATGACTCATATCCTAACACTAACCATAGTATAAATATCACCCTAACCCTAACACTAGAACTACCCCTACCCTTAACCCTAAACCTAACCGCAATTGTAACCCTAGTTCTTACATTAACCATTTCCCTAACATTAGCCTCAACCCTAACACAAAACCTAGGCCTAATCCTAGACCTAAACCTAGCTAAACCCTAACCCTAACCCTAAACCTATCCCTAACAATAACTCAAAGCCTAACACTTACCCTAAACATAGACCTAGACCTATCCCTAACTCTAACCCTAATCTTAGCCAAAACCCTATACTTAACCCTATACCTAAACCTAGTTCTAAACCTACCCATTACCCTAACCCTAACACTAAACCTATTGATAATCCTAGCACGAACCCTAATGCTAAACCTAACTCTAACCAGAAAACTACCCCTAGACATAACCCTAAATGTAATTTTTGCCATATCCCTAACCCTAGATAAAACCCTAACCCTTACCATGAACCTAAACATAACCATAGCCCTAACCCTAACCCTAAACCGAAATATAACCATAACCCTAATCCTGTATCTATCTGTATTCATTACTCGTAACCTAACCTTAATGATAACCCTAACCCTAACAATAACCCAACCATAATTCTATCCCTAGACATAACCCTAAACCTAACCCTCACACTAGCACTAACCCTAGCTCAATACCTAACCCTTACACTAAAAATAACCCTAAACCTAACCCCAGTTCTAACACTAACCCTAACCCTAAATCAAGACCTATTCCTAACAATAACACTAGCTCTAAACGTAGCTCTAACCCTATCTACTTCCCTAAACATAACTCTTACTCAAATACTAACCCTAGGCCTAAACCTAACCCTATTGCTAACCTAAAACCTATGAATTACCTGAAACCTAACCTTAACCCTAAACCAAACACAATCATTACCCTAACCATAACCCTAATGCTAGTTTGAGCCCCAAACCTAAATCCTTAACTAAACCAAAACCTAACCTGAATAATTCCCCTAGCTCTAAAATTGACCGTACTCTAAACTTAACACTTTCACTAGACGCAGCCATAAACCTAACCCTCAAACTATCTTTAAAGCCTAAGCTATTAAACTATCTTTAGGCCTAAGCTGAACACTAACCCTAGCCCTAACCCTACCTCTAATTTAACTATATTCCTCATCCTAACCCGACCCTAGCCCTAATACTAACTCTAATTTTCACACTAACCCTATCCCTAGATCTAACCCTAACCCTTACATTAACCTTAACCCGAGCCCTAACCCTAGCCCTAACCCTTGCCCTATCCTTAGTCTAGCCCTAACCGTAGATCTAATCCTAACTCAAAATGTAACCTTAACACTATTCCTAAGCCTAACACTAACTCTAGCCCTAACCCTAATGCTAATCATAAAATTAGCCCTAACCCTACCCTAGGACTAAAGCAAAACTGAGCAGTAGCCCTAACCCTAAACCTTAACTTAAACAAAACCCTAACACTACAACTAGACCTAACCCTGGCTCTAATTAGATTCCTAACCATAACCTTAAACTAACCGTGACCATGAATCATATTCTAACACTCACGCAGGCTCTAAATACCACTCTAACCTTAAACTGAATCCTAACAGTAACCCTAGCACTTACTTGAGTCCTAACCCTAACCCTAAAATTAACTCTGACTCTGACTCCTATTCTAATACTAATCCTAGCTCCACATATCAACATAACCTTAAAACTAACCCTAACACTAGAGGTCTAACCCCTAAAACTAACCCTAAATAGAACCCTAATTTTAACCCTCGTTCTTACATTAGCAATTGCCCTAACCTTAGCTCTAAACCTAACAGAAAAACTAGCCCTAACTGAGCTGTAAACTTAGCTTGAACCCTACCCCAAATGCTACCCCTAAAAATAACTCTAACCCTATCCCTAACTGTAAGCAAAATGCTAACCCTAATGGTAACCCTAGACCTATCCCTAATCCTAAGGCTAACAAAAACCCTAAGTCAATTAATAGTACAAACCTATCCCTTATTCTAGCTCTAATCCTATCCCAAACCCTAACCATAAACCTAACCCTTACCCTTGTTCTCACCATAACACAAACCCTAGGTCTCAAACTCACCCTAAACCTAGAGCAAACCCTAACACTAGACCTACCAATACTTACACCTAGGCCTAAGCCTATCACAAGCCCTAGACCTAAACATAATCCTAAATCTAGCCTTAACTCTAGCCCTAGAATGAAGAAAAAATCCTACCCCTAGCCCTAACAATAACCCTTAACCTAATGCAAAGACTAAACCTAATCTTAGACATAAACCTAATCCTAATTCTGGCTTTAACCTAACTCTCTCTCTGATCTGAACACTGACCCTCCCTTTAACTCTAAACCTAGCTCTAATCCTGACACAAAATGAAAACCTAAACCTAACACTAAACCTAGCTATAACCCTAACCCTACAACTAGCCCTATTTATAACCCTAGCTCTTACATTATCCATAGCCTTAACCTTACACCTTAACCTAACAGAAAATGTAGAGTGAATCCTAGGCCTAAACCTACCCTAAGTGTAACACTAACCCTAACCCTAGCCCTAACCCTAATCCTAACCCTATTCTTAGTCCTAACTCTAGCTCAAAACATAATCCTTACCTAAATATAAACTTAGATTTATCCCTAACTCTGAAGGAAAACCTAGCCCGAATTCTAACCTTAAACCTAGCCCTAAACCTAACTTTTAACCGTCCAATTAAACAATCCTAACCCTAACCCCATTAAGAGTTCTAACATAGCCCTCACTCTAGCTCTAACTCTATCCCAAACCCTAATGCTATCCCTGACACTTATTCTGCCGCTAATGCTAACCCTAGGTCTAAACCTGACCCTAAATCTAGACCAAACCCTAACACTAACTCTTGACCTAAACCTAATTCTAAATCTAGCCTTAACTCTAGATTAGATCTAAACAAAAACCTAGCCAAAACAATAACTCTTAACCTAACCCAAACACTATACCTACCCCTAGATCTAAATCTAGTCCTAATTCAGGTTCTAAACCTAATTCTAACTCTAACGCTAACATTGACGCTGCCTTTAACAGTAAATCTACCTCTAAACTTGACCCTAACCGAAAATATATACCTAACACTACACCTAGCCATAACCCTAACCCTACAACTAGCCCTAATCATAACCCTAGCTCTTACTTTATCCATAGCCCTATCCTTTCGCCTTAACCTAACACAAAACCTAGAGCAAATCCTAGGCCTAAACCTTGCCCTAAGCCTACCCCTAACCCTAACTCTAGCCCTAACCCTAATCCTAACACTAGCCTGGAGTCCTAAAGCTAGCTTGAAGCCTAACCTTTACCCTAAAATGTAAACTTAGACCTATCCCTAACTCTAAAACTAACCCTAGCCCTAATCCTAACATTAATCCTAGCCTTAAACCTAGCTCTAAACCACCAATTACCCTAACACGATTCCTAACCCTATTGATTACCCTAGCTGGAACCCTAACCATAACAAAAAAAAAAAAAAAAAAACTAAAAAAAAAAAACTAATCCTGGTCCTAACCCTAAGCTAACACTCGCCATAGCCCTAATGCTAGCTCAAACCCTAACCCATAAAATAATCTTAAACATAATAATAGCCTTAACACTAACCCTAAAACTATATCTAAACTATATCTAACCCTAACCATACATATAAACCTATATAAAACCGTATCCATTAACCTAACCCTAATCCTAAACTTAATGATAACCCTAGCCATAACCCTAACCCTAACCCTAAACCTAACATAATTCTGTCCCTAGACCTAACGCTGAACCTAACCCTTGACCTAGCCTTAGCCTAAACTCTACCTCAAACCCTCACCCTTACCATAAACATAACCTAGCCCAAAACCTAACCCAATTCCTAGCCCTAATCCTAACTGTAACCATAGCCCAAACCCTAGCTCTAACTCTATCCATTACTCTAACAGTAACCCTAAACCTAATGCTAATCCTAGTTCTAACTCTTACCCTTACTCTAACTGTAGTCCTGATATTAACCCGAACACTTAATCTAGCCCTAACCCTTACTCAATCCCTTACCCTTATGCTTAACATAACCATAAAATTTACCCTAAGCCTAAGCCTAACCATAACCCTATCCCTAATCCCAAACTGAACCCTAGCTCTAACCTCACTCATTACCCTAACCCTAACCATAAACCTCATGATAACCATAGACCTAAAACAAAACCTAATCATAAACCTATCCCTAGACCTAACTTTAAACATAATCCTTGCCATAGTCCTAACCTTATCTCAAACCCTAACCATACCCTAAATCTAACTCTAACCGTAGTCCTAAATATAACCCTAACCCTAACCTGACATCTAAACCTGTCCATTACCCTAAACCTAATGATAACCCTAGACCTAACCATAATACTAACCCTAAACCTAACCATAACCTTAACTCTAGTCCTAACCCTAAACCTAACCCTAGCCTTTGCACTAACCCTAGCACAAAACCTAAAGCATACCCTAAACCTAACCCTAACCCTAGCATTAAGCCTAACACTAACCCTAACTCTAGCCGTAATGTAATCCTAACCCTAACTCTATCCCTAACACTAGCTCTAACCCTATCAATTACCCTAAAGATAACCATAACGCTAATGCTAACCGTAGGCCTAACCCTAAACCTATTCATTACCCTAAACCTAATCTCAACCATAAACATAACCTGAATCTTAAACCTGACCCTATCCATTACCCTAACCCTAACTCTAGCCATAACACTAATTTGAGTACTAACCCTAAACCCCAACCTACCCAAACCCAAAACCTGACCCTGTCCATTTTAATACCCTTAGCTCTAAACCTGAACCTTACCCTAAATCTAACTCTGACACTAGACATAGCCTTAAACCTTACCCTAAAACTATCCCTAACCATACACCTAGACATGATCTTAGCCCTTGCCCTAATTGTTGTCATAACCCTAATACAAATGCTAATCCTTATCCTAGCCCTAAACCTAGCCTGGATCCTAACCTGTACCCTAAATTAGCCCTATCCCTAATTTTATCTGTTGCCCTAGTTCTGAACCAAGCTATAACCCCATCCCTTCCCACAAACCTAACCCTAACCCTAGCCCTAGACCTGAACATACAACAAACCCTAGACCTGGTCCTAGCTGTAATTTAGCCCTAAGCCTAACCCTAACACTAGGACTAAGACTAACTCCAACTCCCACCCTAGCCCTATTCCTAGTTATAAACCTATCACTTACAATATCTCTAACACTTTCCCTAAACTTAGCCCTAACCCTAGCCCTTGCCCTAACTTTAGATCTAACCATAATGCTAAATCTAACCCTAAAACTAACTGTAAAACTCACACTACCATAAGTCCTAATACTAATACTAATTCTAAAACTAGCCCTAACCTAGTTCTAACCCTAAAACAAAACTGAGTCATAGCCCTAACCCTAAACTTTAACCTAAACCAAAACTTAGTTATTACATTAGCTGTAGCCCTAACCCTTGCCCTAACCTAACCCAAATCATAGCCCTAATCCAAGTCCTACACCTCGTTTTAACCTTAACCCTAATCCTGGCCCTAGCACTAAATATTACTCTAAACCTAACCATAATGCTAACACTTGCCCAAACCCTAAACCTAACCCTAGTCTTAATCCTAACCATAAACCTAGACTAACCCTAGCTCTAACCCTATCCATTACCCTAACCCTAACCCGTTATGCTAACTCTAGGATAACCCTAATCCTAACTCTAATGCTATTTTTTTATTACCCTAAATCTAACCTGAACCCTAAACCTAACCATATCCATTACGCTAACCTAAGCCCTAAACCTAAATATAATTAGAGCCCTAACCCTTAACCTTAACCTGGCCCAAACCATTACTGTTACCAGGAACTTAATAATAACCCTAACTCTAAAACTGACCCTAAACCTCAAGCTAACACTTACACTAGAACTAGCCATAAACCTCACCCTAAAACTAACCCTAAACATAAAACTAGACCTGACATTAGCCCTAGCCCTAATCCTAGCCCAACCCTAACACAAAACCTTGCCCAAATCCTAGCAAATAACCAAGCCTAGTCCTAAACCTAAACCTAACACTAGCCCTAAAACTAGGCCTAGCCATAACTCTAATCATAGTGCTAATCCTAGTACTAATTTTGACCTAACCCTAACCCTAGCCCTAAAACTAACTCTCACTGTATTCCTAACCCAAGTTTTAAACCAATCCCTTAAAATAACCCAAACCCTAGCCCTAAGCCTAGCCCCAACCCTATCCCTAACTTTTGCCCAAGCCCTAAACCTAGATCTAATCCTAACTCTAAATCTAACACTAAATCTAAGTGTAAACCTCACCCTAACACTAGCCTATGCCTATTGCTAATTGGAAGACTAGCTCTAACCCTAGCCCTAGCACTCAAATAAAACTGAGTAATAGATGTAACCCTAAACCTTACCCTAAATAAAACACTAACCCTATACCTAGCCCAAACCCTAGCACTAATGTGAGTCCTAATCTTAAATCTGGAATTTATGCTGACCCCAACTCGGACCCTAACACTAACTCTAGCTCTAAACATCACCCTAACCCTAAACATCACCCTAGCTCTAAACCTAACACTAAAAATAACCTAATTGGAACTCTAGTTCTTATATTAGCCATGGCCCTGCCCTAACAGAAAATCTAGTCCTAATCTGAGAACTAAACCTAGTTTTAATCCTAACACTAATCTTAACCCTAGCCCTAGCCCTAACCCTAATACTATCCCCAACCCTAGCTCTAAACCTTTCCCTTACCCTAAGCCAAACCCTCATGCTAATGCTACCCTACTCCTAACCATAATCCTTAGCCTACCCCAAATCATAACTCTAATACTAATCCTAAACCTAGCCCTCATTCTAGCTCTAACCATAATCCAAACTCTAACCATAACACTGACCCTTATTTTGACCCTAAGTCTAACCCTAGGTTTAAACCTGACCCTAACCCTAAACCAAAACCTAACTTTAGCCCTAAGGGTAACCCTATACCTAAACTTAACCCTAACACCAGACATAGAAAAAAGCCTAATCTTAAATCTACCCATAGCTCTAGCACTAGCCCTAAACATAAACCTAGCCCTAGGCCTAACAATAATTCTTAACCTAACTCAAACACTAACCCTACCCCTAGACCTAAGCCTAGCCCTAATTCTGCCGCTAACCTTAAACCTAATGCTAACCCGAAAAATGACTCTTATCCTAACAAAAACCTAGCTCTAAACTTTTTGTTAACCCAATATCTAGCCATAAACCTAACACAAGACCTAGCCATAACACTGACCCTACCTCTTTCACTATCAATAGCCCTAATGCTAGCCCTAAACCTCACAAAAAATCTAGCCTGAATCCTAGCCCAAACCCTAGCCCTAAGCCTAAACCTAAACCTAACCCTAGACCTAACCCTAATCCTAACCCTCATCCTAGACCTAACCCTCGGTCAAACACTAACCCTTAACATAAACATAACCCTAGCTCTATCCCTTTCCCTAAACCTAATGCTAATCCTAGCCCCAATCCTAACCATAAAAAAGACCAAGTCCTAGCTATAAATTTATCCATTACCCTAAAAATAAACTTAACCCTAATGCTAATCCTAGCACTAAACTTAAACTTAATCCTAAACCTAGACCTGACACTAACCCTAACCCTCGCCCTGGCCCTAACCATATGTCAAACCATAACTCTTTCCCTAAACATAACCCTAACCTTAACCCTAGACCTAATCATAACCATAAACCTAGCCCTAAACCTATCCATTATCCTAAAAGAAGCCTAACCCAAATACTAACCATAGGCCTAAACTTAAACCTATCACTAACACATTACCTAAACCTAACCTAAAAATTAAACCTAACCCTATCAATTACTCTAACACTATCCCTAACACTAACACTAACACTAATGCTATTTCGAGCACTAAACGTAAACCATAACCCAAACCAAACTCTGAACAAGATACTGACTCTAATAATACACCTATCTCTAAACCTGACCCAGACCCTAAACCTAACCCTTACACTAGACCTAGATATAAAACTAACCATAACACTATCCTAACCAAACCTGACATTAGCAATATACCTAATTCTTGCCTTAAACCTAACACAAACCCTAGCCCGCATCCTACCCCTAAACCTAACTCTAACCCAAGCTCTAAACTTATCCCTTACCTTAAGTCAAAACCTCACCATAATGCTACCCTATTTCTAACCCTAATCGTTAGCCTAGCCCAAACCTTAACTCTATTGCTAGTCCTAACCATAGACCTCATTCTATTTCTAAACCAAACCCAAAGCCTAAGACTAACCCTGACCCTTATTCTGACCCTAACACTAACCCTAGGAATAAAGCTGACCCTAATCCTAAACCAAACCCTAACACTAGTCCTACCCATACACCTATACCTAAACCTAACCGTAACACTAGCAATAGACCTAAACTTAATCCTAAATATAGCCATATCTCTAGCACTAGCCCTAACAATAACCATTAACCTAACACAAAGACTAATCCTACCCCTAGACCTAAACCTAGTTCTAATTCTGGCCCTAACACTAAATCCAATACTAACCTGAACACTGTCCCTTACCCTAACATAAATCCTAGCTATAAATCTTATCCTAACACAAAACCTAACCCTAAAACAACATTTCTCTATAACCCTAACCCTCAAACTAGCCATAACCATAACCCTAGCATTTACATTACCCATAGTCCTAATGCTAGCCATAAATTTCACATAAAACATAGCCCTTAACATAGCACTAAGCATAATCCTAACATTAACCTAACCAAACCCTACCCTAACACTTGCCATAGCTCTTACCCTAGCTAAAACTCTAACCCTTACCCTAAGCATAACCCTAGCCCTACCCCTAAAACTAATCTTAGCCCGAATCCTAACTGAACAATAGCCCTAATCCTACATCTAACTTTATCCAAAACTTTAATTATAACCCTGACCCTAATGCTAAACCTAGCCCTAACCAAACCCTAAAACTAACCAGAGCCCTGACTCTAACCATAAACCTCATGCTAGCCCCAATGCCAGCTCAAACCCTAACACTTACCCTAAACCTAATCCTAACAATAACCCTAAGCCTAACCCTAATCCTAGCCCTAATCCTAACCTTAACAAAATCCCTAACACTAGCACAAACTCTATCCATTACCCTAAATATAAGCCTAACCCAAATGATAACATTAGGCCTAACCCTAACCCTATCACTAACATTAACCCTATACATTACTCTAAACCTAAACTTAACCCTAAACCAATCCCTATCCATTACTCTAACCTGAATTCTAAACCTAATGCTAATTCAAGCCCTAACTGTAAACCTTAACACAAACCAAACCTAACCCGGACTCTGAACCTAATAATAATCCTAGCTCTAAACCTGACCCCTACCCTAAACCCTACCATTAAATTAGACCTAGCCATAAACCAAGCCTAAAACTATCCCTAATTGTAAACCTAGACCTGATATTAGCCCTAGCCCTAATCTTCGCCCTAACCCTATCACAAAACATAGCCTTCATCCTACCCCTAAACCTAGCCTTAATCATAACCAGAACGCTCACACTATCCCTATCCCTAATTTAACCCCTTTGCTAGCCCTGAACCAAGCTATATAAACCCATCCTTGTCCCTAAAACTAACCCTAACCCTAGCCCTAAACACAGGCCTAATCCTAACAATAATCCTAGCGCTAATCCTAGGCTTTTTTTTTATTTCAAACCTATCTATTACTGTAACCCTCACACTAGCCCTAACCTTAGCCCTAACCCTAGCCATAGCCCTAACACTAGATCTAATGATAATGCTAAATCTCACCCTAACCTTAAGCCTAAACCTCACCCTACCACTAGCCCTATCATTATTGCTAATCCTAAACTAGCTTTAACCATAGCCCTAGCCCTAAAATAAAACCGAGCCTTTGCTCTAACACTAAAAATACCATATACCAAACCCTACCACTATTACTAGCAATAATCTTAGCTCTAATTCGAGTCCTAGGCCGAAAATTAACCCTTACCCAACTCTTATCCAAACACTAACACTAGCTCTATACATCACCCTAACTCTAAAGCTAATACTAACACAAGACCGAGCACAAAACCTTACCCTAATACTAATCCTAAACGTAAACCTAGTTCTTACATTGGAAATAGTCTTAACCCTAACACAAAATAGCCCTAATCCAAGCCCTAATTAGAATTATCCCTAACTCTAAAAACAGCCCTAACCCTAGCTCTAACCCTATCCCTTATGCTAAGCCCAAACCTATACCTAATGCTAAACCCAGTCCTAATTCTAATACTTACACTAAACCAAACACTAATCCTATTACTAGTACTAATCCTAGCCCTCATTCTAGCTCTAACCCTAACCCAAAACCTAACTCAAAACTTCACCCTTATTCTGACCCAAATACTAATTATAGGTCTAAACCTGACCCTAACCATTAACTGAAATCTGAATCTAGCCCTACCAGTAAACTTATACCTAACCCTAACCCTAAAACTAGTCCTAGACCTAAACCTAATCCTAAATCTAGCAATAACTCTAGCCCTAGTCCTAATCAAAATCTTAGTCCTAGCCCTAACAATAACCATTAACCTAAAACAAACACTAACCCTACCCCTATACCTAACCCTAGTTCTAATTCTGGCTTTCACCCTAACCCTTACACTGACTTGAACACTGACCCTGACACTAACATTAAATCTAGCTCTAAACCCGAATTTAAACCAAAATCTAAATTTAACACTAGACTTAGCCATAGCCCTAACCCTAAAACTGGCCCTAATTAGAACCCTATATTTTACATTAACCATAGCACTAACCCTAGGCCTAAACCTAAAACAAAACCTAGCCCTAATCCAATGCCTAAACCTACACTAAGCATAATTCTCACCCTAACCCTAGCCCTAACCCTAACCCTAACCCTCACCTTAGGCCCAACCCTAGCTCAAAGCCTAACCCTTAGCCTAAACTTAACCCTAGGACTATATCTAACCATAACCACAACCCTAGCCCTAATCCTAATGTTAACCCTAGCCCTAACCCTAGCTCTAACACTAGCCTTTACTTTAACTCTAACTCTAACACTAATGATAAACCTAGCCCTAAACCTTACCAAAACCCTAATACAAATCATAAACCTAACCCTAAATCTAACCCTTGCTGTAGCCCTAACCCTAACTCAAACCCTAACCCTTACCCTAAAAGCAACAGGAAAACCTAGCCCTAAAACTAAACTTAACCCTAAATCTAACCTTAACACTAAAGCTAACCTTAAATCTAACCCAATATATTACCCTAAACCTATCCCTAACCCTAATGAAAACCCTAGTCCTACTTCTAAATGTAACCTGACCATAATCATAACCCTAAGCTAGGACTAACCTTAGCTCTAAACCTAACCTTTACCCTAAACCTAACCTTAAATCTACCCCAAGCTAGTGGTACTAGCCCTCACCCAAACCCTAAGCCTAAATCTAGACCTAATCTTAATAATCTTAGAAATAACCCTAGCTCTAACCCTATACATTATTCTTATGATAACCCTAAACTTAATCCCTATTTCTAAGCTTATCCTTTACCCTAATCCTAACCCTAGCCCTAAACCTTGCCCCATACTTAGACCTACCTTGAACTCTAGATCTAATGCTAACTCCAAATCTAACACTAACCCTAAGCATAGACCAACACTAACACTAGTCCTAATGCTAATGCTAATCATATAACTAGTGCTAACCCTAAACCTAAGAATAAAACCAAATTGAGCAATACCCCTAACAGTAAAACTTAACTTAAACCAAACACTAACACTAAATAAAGACGTAACCCTAGACCTAATTGGAATTTTAACCCTAATCTTAAAACTTACCCTGACACTTACTCATATCCAAATATTCACCCTAGCTCTTAACACCATGCTAAACTTAAATGCAACTGAACAGTAACCCTAGCCCTAATTCATGTCATAATCCTAACCTTAAAAATAACCCTTACCCTAACTCATATCCTAACAGTCACAATAGCTCTAAACACCAACCTCATCTTATACTGAACCATAACAGTAATTCTAGCCCTTATTTGAGTCCTAACCCTGACCCTAAAACAAACTCTGATTCTTACTCAGATCCTAACAATAACCCTTGCTCTAAATATTACCCTAAACTTAAACCTAACACTTATATACACATACCCCTAACCCTAAACCTAAAACTAACCCTAATTGTAACTCTAGTTTTATATTATCCATTTACTTAACTCTACCATGAAAACTAGCCCTAATCTGAGTCCAAAACATAGATTTAACTCTAAATCTAATCATAACCCTAGACCTAAGCCTAGCTCTAAGGCTATCACTTACACTTAGCCAAACACTAACACTACTGGTAACCCTAGACCTATCCCTAATCTTTAGGATAATCAAAACCTTAACCCTATTAATAGTCCTAAACCAAACCATCACTCTAGCTCTAACCCTATCCCAAACCCTAATACTAACCCTGAACCTTATTCTGATCCTAACACTAACCTTCCATCTAAACATGAACCTAACCCTAGACCAAACACTAACACTAGCCCTAGACCTAAACCTAATCCTAAATCTAAACTTAACTCTAGCCCTAGACCTAAATAGAACCTAGCCTTAGCCCTAAACATAACCCTGAACATAATCCAAACACTAACCCTACCCCTAGACCTAAACCTAGTCCTAATTCTGGCTGCAACCCTAACTCTAACTATAACCCGAACACTAGCCCTGCCTTAAGAGTAAACCTATCTCTAAATTTGACCCTACCTGAAAATCTAAACCTAACACTATACCTAGCCATAACGCTAACCCTAAAACTAGCCCTAAATATAACCATAGCTCTTACTTTACCCATAGCTCTAACCTGAGGCCTAAACCTAACACAAACCCTAGAGCTAATCTGAGGCATAAACCTAGCCTTAAGCATAACCCTAACCCTAACCCTTGCCCTAACCCTAACCTAACCCTCAGCTTAGTCCTAATCCTAGATCAAAGCCTAACCCTTCCCCTCAACATAAAACTACATCTATCCCTAAAACTTACCTTAACCCTAGTAATAATCCTATCATTAACCCTAGCCCTAAACCTACCCTTTATCCTAAACCTAACCTTATCCTTATTGATAATACTAGGCCTAGCATTAACACTATAACTAAGTGGAAAACTAACCCTAGACCTAACCCTCAAACTCATACTCACCATAGACTTAACTGTAGCTCAAACCCTAACCCTTATCATAAACCTAAACATAACCATAGCTCTAACCCTAAGCCTAAACCTAAATCTAACCCTAACTATAACCCTAAAACTACATCTACACCTATCCATTACCTTAACCTTAACCCTACCTCTAATGATGACCTAGCTCTAATTCTAACCCTAACCCTAACCGTAGTGTAATCTTATCCCTAGAATTAACCCTAAACCTAATCCTCACCCTAGGCATTACCCTAGCTCAAAACCTAACCCTTATGCTAAACATAACCCCGAACCTATCCCTAGTTCTAACCCTAACCGTAACTGTAACTCAAGGCCTATTCCTAAGCATAAAACGAGCCCTAAACTTAGCCCTAAAGTATCCATTATACTAAACCTAACCCTTACCCTAATGTGAACCCTAGACCTAACCCAAACCCTAAAATTTAGCTAAACCTAACTTGAACCCTAAATAAAACACTATCATTACCCTAACCCACATTGAGCCCTAACCCTAAACCCTAACTTTAAACAAACGCTAACTCTGACCTTGACTCTAATAAATCCCCTAGCTCTTAAGCTAACCCTTACCTTAAACCGAACATTTACACTAGACTTAGCCATAAGCATAATCCTAGAACTATCCCCAACTGTAAGCCTAGACTTGACATTAGCCATAGCACTAATCTTAGGCCTAATCTTAACACAAATAAGAGCCCTTATCGTAGCACTAAATGTACCAATACTCCTAACCCTAACCCTAACACTAGCCCTAACTGTAACACTCACCTAGCCATAATCTTACCCTAATTTAGCCCTATTCCTAACCCTAGCCTTAACCCTAGCTGTAAGACAAACTCTAAGTCTCACCCTAGCCCCATCCCTTGTTCTAACCCAATCCCTTATCAGAACCTTAATCCTAGCCCTAACCCTAGTCCTATCCTTAGCCCTAGCCCTAACCTAGATTTAACTTTAACTCTAAATCTAACAATAACCCTAAGCTTAACCCTATCCCTAACCCTAACTCTAAATCTAACTTTAAACCTAAGGCTAAACCTAAACCTAACACTACCCTAACCCTAATGCTAATCCTAAAACTATCCCTAATCCTAGCCCTAGCCCTAAAACAAAACTGAAACATAGCCCTAACCTTAACCCTTTACCTCAACAAAACACTAACCCTAAACCTAGCCCTAATTTCAGTTTTAATCCGAACCCTAAAACTAACACTGACCCTGACTCTCACCATAACACTAACCCTAGCTCTAAACATAACCCTAACCCAAAACCTCAACCTAAAACTTGATGTAGCCCAAACCCTAACACTAAATTTAGCCTGAAACATAACCGTGGCACTTACATCAGCCATAACCCTAACCCTAGTACTAATTTAACACAAAAACTACCCTAATCCAAGCCCTATACCCAGTTTTAACCCTAATTCTAATACTAATTCTAGCCCTAACCCTAGCTCTAACCCTATCCATTGCCATAAACATAACCCTAACCCTAATGTGAATCCTATTCCTAAACCTAACTCTATCCCTAATCATAACCCTATCCATTATCGTAATCCAAACTGAGACCTTAAACCTCACCCTATCATTAACTTAACACTAACCCTAATGCTAATTTGTGTCGCGACCCCTTGCCCGCAAGGAAGATGCAACTCCGAAATCTTCTCTCAGTAGTTTATTCAGGTCCCTTGATATTTATTATTCTTTCTTCTTCTCTCCTTCCCGGATGCCCTCCCAGCCTTAATAAAGCATCCCAAGCCCCAATGCAAAGTTGCCGCGTGGAACTTTCTCACAGGGTGGTGAAAAATCATGTGCCAACTCTCTCAGATAAGGAGTTGTTTGTCACATACCACAGCGGAGCCAGCGCCATCTCGTAATGGCGACCATAGTCTGCAGAAACGGCAGAAGCGGCTCACCACAGTTCCCCCTTTCTGTTTTATTAAAACAATACAGGCGAGAGTAGAGGTCCTATCCCACTGTGCAGAAGTGGCTGCATAGTATGGCTCAGTCCTAAGGAGGGCCCTTCCCCAGATCCGAGGCCATATCAGCCGACGCCTTTTTTCGTGGGGCGGGGCGTGGACGCGTCTAACCCGCATGCAATAGGACATGCTCTCCTTGAGGTCCACGTCAAGGATCACTCAAGTGCAGTGCCTTGCCTCGCATCCTGTATCGTGACGATGGTGGACGAAGGGGGATAGCTGAGGCTAAACTGTGGCTGCATTAATGACAAACAAGTTGACAGCACCCTGAAAGAAAGGCACGGACTTTAAAGCGATAGTAAAGCACTAGTGTGGAAACCCATCTGCGTGCAATGGCAGCAAGACCAGCAGAGTGCAAGGGCTTTCCAGAACTAAGAGAATAACAAGGAAAGTCATGTCGATCCCAGTGCAATGTTATAATAACTTGGGGTGCAACGACCATGACAAAGGTTTACTGTTTAAGATGCGCAAGCCAGATTTGAGGTGAGTTGCCATTTTCTAAAGCTGCAAGAGCTTGTATGATCATAGCCTTTTCTTGTGCATGGCGAGTTTTAAGGCGACAGAGAAACCACAAACAAAGTATAACACTGAAGCAACACATTGCACCAAAAATGCCTACTCCCACCCACTCTTTGAAGAAGGAAAAAGCAGAGGATAGCCAACTGGTGAATTGACCCAAAGTCACGGGATCGACACGGGTACTATTCAAAACAGCAATCTGAGTTAGTTGAGACTGGATCATGTCTTCCGCTGCCATGGACCAATTTCCGGCCAAATATTCGCCAATGATGTGGGAGGCATTCCTGGAATCATTAAATCTGACAGAGGTTATACATAAATGTGCACGTTGGTCAACACAACCCAAAAGCACCAAGTCAGCCAATTCTTCTACCTGAGCTTGGAGTAAATCTATCCTTTGGTTGGCAGCTAAAATCCCTGACAAAATATGTTGATTAATTGAATTTTGGGATTCAAGTATAGTGGAAGTTTGTTGAACAACTTGATTAATAGTGGCAGCAGTTTGTACTTGGCTGGCCATGGCTACTCCAGCTGTAGCTGCTGCAGCAGCAGATACCACCACAGCTGTCACTATAGCTGCCGTAATTCCAAAATCTCTGCGGACTCTAAGTAGTTCAACAATGGGGAATTTATCTGGTTCCGCAGTGACTGGGATTGGGACAAAGGTTGGAATTTTCATAATCACTGCCATAGTCCAGGAGCCATTCCAACACTCAGACAAGTAGCAAGTAACATTAGAACAATTAAGCATCCCCTGTAATGTAACATTAGCCAAAAGAAACAGGAACGGAGATTGGAGACAGACTGCTGCGGAGGGTAATGTAGCATTAGATAATTGTGAATTATTTGCAAAAATTTTAAGCCTCCTACCTAGCTCCGAGTCTTGGGTAGTGCCAGAAACATTAAACAGCCAACTTTGGACTCCTAATATTTCCCTGGGGAAACACAAGCGCGGACTAGACTAGCCCAATCTGAGGGAGTCATACAAAATCTAGTAAGTCCCTCCACCTGAGTGAGAGTGAAAGCGGCATCTATGCCATAAGTGCGGATGGATTCTGCCAAGGTTTTAACTATCTTAAAGTCTAAAGACTCATGATATCTTCCCCTATTTTTGTCCTGAAACACCGGGTACGCAAGTCCCATATCTGTATTGACTGTCCTCCAAACTTGCGCATGAAAAGACCTCCCGGAACTTTGGCTCCCCCCCCACATACGGGGGTGGGGCAACAGGCGTCATATCTTCTTCTAAATTTTCAACCTCCTCCTCCTCAGAATTCTGTTGACCAATATTAGATCCCTCCCCCTTCTTACAGTAGGCATGCGCGCCTTGTGTCTCCTTTTTCTTCTTTTTTACTTTTATCTTATATAGTTGTTGCAACAATATATCAAGGTCCTCAGAACACTCTGAGCCGCTTGTGTCCTCAGATGTTTTGAATTCGGTCAAATCTGGATAGAGCCTTCTCCTATTTTTATCTTCAGGCTCTTTTGCCTTCTCACTACTGTTACTTTTGATACTCTCTGCCACTTCACTATGTGATCCTTCAGATTTTTCCTCATGTAGTTGTTCAAGAACGGCCTGACCCTCACTCACAGCTTCTTGGCATTTACCATCTGTAAGGCAACTACGGACCATTTTCCAAAGGGGTATCACCCCACCCTCTAATATGCCCTGCTCAGATGCAAAGTCAAGATCTTTGCCTAATTTATCCCAACTAGGTACAGTAAGGCTGCCCGAAAATGCAAACCACGGTGCAGCGATATCTATCTTCTGTAAAAATCTCTGTAAAGTACTATGTTTCACTTCCAGGCCCTTGGAACGTAACAGGCCATCTAGGGCCAGGAGAAGCGGACTTGAAGATGCGGCACCCATGACACAACAACAAAAGAAGCACAAAAAACAAAAGCGAAAGTAGAAGCAAAAGTTCACAGTGCAGCTGCAATAAAATGTAAGGCTCTCTCTGTGTTTACAGAGGAGCTGCCCCGCTTTGGTCGCGGATCCCATTTACTAGGGACTAACCCCGCTTTGGTCGCGGATCCCACTTACCTGGGACTAACTGGTGCACCACCCCTGACTACTGAAAGTTCTGGTTCCCGGGTCTCGGCACCACTTGTCGCGACCCCTTGCCCGCAAGGAAGACGCAACTCCGAAATCTTCTCTCAGTAGTTTATTCAGGTCCCTTGATATTTATTATTCTTTCTTCTTCTCTCCTTCCCGGATGCCCTCCCAGCCTTAATAAAGCATCCCAAGCCCCAATGCAAAGTTGCCGCGTGGAACTTTCTCACAGGGTGGTGAAAAATCATGTGCCAACTCTCTCAGATAAGGAGTTGTTTGTCACATACCACAGCGGAGCCAGCGCCATCTCGTAATGGCGACCATAGTCTGCAGAAACGGCAGAAGCGGCTCACCACAAATTTGAGCCATAATTTTAAAACTTAATCTATCCCAAACCCTAACAAAGACCCTGACTGTAAAAATACTCCTAGCTCTAAACCTGCCCCTAACCCTAAAACTAACCGTTACACTACATGTAGCCATAAACCTAACACTAAAACTATTTTTAACCATAACCCAAGACCTGATATTAGCCATAGCCCTAATCCTAGCCCTAAACTTAAAACAAACCCTAGCCCTCATCCTATCCCTAAACCTAGTCCTAATCATAACCCTAACCTTAACAATATACCTAATTTAATTCTAACTTTCACCCTCCCTCTAAACCTAGCTATAACACCATCCCTTACCCTAAACTTACTCCTAACCCTAATCCTAACACTAGAACTAAGCAGAACACTAACCCTAGCCCTAATCCTAGCCTTAATTTAACCAAATCCCTAGCCATAAACTTAGCCATAACACTTGCCTAATTCTTATTCCTTGTCCAAACCCTAGATCTAACACTAACTCTAACTGTAACACTAACCCTAAGCCTAAGCCTAACATTAACACTAACACTAACCCTAAAACTAATTATGAAACTAGCCCTAACCCTAACCCTAGCAGTAAAACAAAACTGAATAATAGCACTAACACTAAACCTTAACTTAAACCAAAACCTCACACTACAGCTAGACTAACGCTAGCTCTAATTTGAGTCCTAAACTTAACTTTAATAGTAACCCTGACTCTGACAGATCTCCTAACACTCACCCTAGCTCTAAAAACCACCCTAACCTTAAATCAAACCCTTAAATTAAGCCTAGCTTTATTTCAAGTTCTTATCCTAACAGTAAACCAAACCCTGAACCTGGCTATTAAGCAAACACTAAGACTAGCTCTAAATATCACCCTAATCTTAAAACTAATAACACTAGAGCTTTAACACCTAATCATAATCCAAAAATTAACCCTAATTGTAACCCTAGTTCTTATATTAGCCATTGCTCTAAACCTAGCCCTAATCCTAACACAAAAACTAGCCCTAAACCAAGCCCTAAACCTAGATTTAACCCTAACCCATTCCCCAACCCTGACCCTAACCCTAGCTCTAACCGTATCCCTTACTTTAAGCCAAAACCTAACACTAAAGCTAACCCTAATCCTTAACCTAAAATAAACCCTTAGCATACTAGTACTAACCCTAGCCCTCATTCTAGCTCTAACCATAACTCAAACCCTAACCTTAACCCTTATTCTGACCCTAACAATAATTGTAGGTCTAAACCTGAATCTAACCCTAAACCAAACCCTAACAGTAGACCTTCCAGTAACCTTATACCTAAACCTAATCCTAACACTAGTAGTACACCTAAACCTAATCCTAAATCTAGCCATAACTCGAACCCTAGACCTAAATAAAAACCTAGATATAGCCCTAACCATAACCCTTGGCCTAAGCCAAACACTAACTCTATCCCTAGACCTAACCCTAGACCTTTAATTCCAACTATAACCCTAACCTTAACACTGACTCTGACTAACAGTAACCCTATCTCTAATCACCAACACAACCATAAACTTAACCATAAAACTATACCTAGCACTAACATTAACCCTAAAACTAGCCTGAATCTTAACAAGATCTTACATTAGCTGTAGCCCTAACCTTATACCTAGCCCTACTCCTATCTCTAATTGTAGTCCTATGTTAAACCTTTAAAGTAATCCGGACACTGACTCTGACGCTAACACTAACTCTCGCTGTAAATATTGTCATAATCATAAACCTAACCCTAACATTAGACCTAGCCCTTACCCAAACCCTATAACAAGCACAAATCATAATCCTACTTCATACATTGCCCTTAGCCTTAAAGCTAGACCTATTCTAACCCAAAACTTAGCATTAGTACGAGTACAAAACCTAGTTTTAACCCTAAATTAAAACCTAACCCTAACCCAAACAAAAGCCCTAATCCTATACATATCCCTAGCCCTAATCTTAGGTCTAACCCTATCCATTACCCTAATGATAACCCTAACACTTATGCTAAACATTAGATCTAATCTTAACCCTATCCATTAAACTAAACCATATCTAAATCCTAAACCTAACCCTGTTATTAGCCCTAACCCTAAACCCAATGATAATTTGAGCCCTAAACCTTACCTCTAGCCTAAACCAAACCCTAACCTTGAACCTGACCCTAAAAATAACCCTAGCTCTATAACAAACCCTTACCCTAAACCTAACACTTACACTGGACCAAGCCATAAACCTAACAGTAAATCTATCCTAAACTGTAACCCAGACCTGGCATTAGCCCTAGCCCTAATACTAGCCCTAACCCTAACACAAAAACTAGCTTTCAATCTACCCCTAAGCCTAGCCTTAATCCTAACCCTAACCCTAACCCTAGCCCTTGCACAAATACTAACTCACGACCTAGCCTTCAACCTAGCTGTTAACCAGTCCCCTACACTACAGGTAACGCTAACTCTAACCCTAACCTGAGGTCTAAACCTAACACTAACCCTAGCCCTAATTTAGCCCTATCCCTAAACAAAACCGTAGCACTAGCCTAAGAGTAACACTAACTCTCACACTAGCCCTATCACTAGTTCTAACCCTATCCCATATCATAACCCTAACCATAGCCCTAACCCTAGTCCTAACCCTTGCCCTATCGTTAGTCCTAGCCCTAACCATAGATCAAATCCTAACTCTAAATCTAACCCTAACCTGAAGCTGAAGCCTAACCATAAAAAATATATATTTATATTTAGATACTATGTCTATAGATGTTGGCTTCAATTATTATTTAGTATATAGTCATTAGTTTCATAAAAGGCATACAATTTCTGGTGGCATATAGAGAACTGATGGTCTAGAGTAGGATGCTATATTAAGGGGGGAAAGGAGTAAGGGCATGAGATTAATTTATCTTAGCAAATTGGAGGAGAATTGTAATGAATAGACAGGGGTAATTTATTGAAGAATGTATAAATTCAAAATCCTTATCTGTATTTATAAAATTACCCTATGTGTAAATAGTAAAATCTAGGAGGCTGAAAGTGGGATAGAGGGAGCAAGAAAAAAGAAGAAAAAATAACAAGGAAAGAAAGAAAAGAGAGGGAGAATGAAAATAAGAGAAAATAAAGGGGGTGTTGAGGTGAGCCTATGCAATTTCTCTATATTATACTATTCTGGTGATTCAGTTCTTAAAGTCCAATTTCATGCAAAGTTTTGGTTTAACGTATGTTGAGATTGTGAGGGCCAATGTGGGAAGGGTAGAGGTGAATAGATGAGAAGAGCAAGAATAGAAAAGTCTCTCAGAACTCTGTTTTCTTCCAGTAGGTGGAGTTGTCTATTTCTAGCTTGTGTCTCTCTGCTAAGAGTGGTGGAGTAGCCAGTTTGAGAGGGCTCGAGCTTCTACCTGGAGCCTCCCTACTCTTAGTCTCTGAGTTGGAAACCAGGTACAGGTACAGTTGCTGTTTTGCATTGATAGCTATGCCACCCAAAAGCTTGTGAGAAAAATCTTGAGTTATCACAGCGGGAGGTAGGAAAGTTGGAAACAGGGTACCTGAGCATCTGCAGAACTGAGCTTGTAGCCACGGCCACCGATAGATGATGAGTAAGATTTTCCAAGATGGATTCCATCTGTTACCTGTGTAGGGTGTTTGGTGAGGTGGGTGGTTCTGGGGTGACCTTTGGCTATGTCCAGAGCTTGGTCTGGTGACCCTCAAGCAAAGCCTCTGTGTGCTGTGCTACCTACCCTCTGAGTTCTGTGCTACCTACCCTCTGCACCCAGGGTTCCTGCACTGCCAAGACTTCAATCTGAGCCAAGAGCAAACCCGCGGCCAAGAATCTGTCTGTGCCAAGAGCTCACACGCAGCTGAGACTTCCATTTGAGCTGAGAGCACAGGTGCAGCTGAGACTTCTGTCTGTGCAGAGAGCTCATGCGAGAGACTTCCGTCTGTGCAGAGAGTTCATGAGTGGCCGAGACTTCCGACTTCCGACTGAGCCAAGAGCAACCACACAGCTGAGACTTCCATCTGCACCGAGAGCTCCAGCGTGGCCCTAGTTTTCTTCAAATTTCTATCGTATTGCACGAGATTCATCTTTTACTTAGCCTTACTATGCTCCACAGGTTTGGGCCTTCTTGGTTCAATAGTTCGCTGTCAGGAACAGTTGGTATTTTAAGATTTTCCTTTACTATGGCTTATTGATGTGAATGCAAATTGAGCTGGAAATTAAACAGGGTTGGTAGGAGGTGCTTGAAACTTCACAAATTAGTTCTCAGTGGGCACTCTCTGGTTTCTTTCTTTTGAAGGTAGGCCAAAGCTGAAGCATGCAAAAGCAACTGTATCTGAGCCCTTAAGAAGAAAACAGAGAAATATGTATGTATTGAAATACGTCTCCCAATGATATGATATGATTTCTTTGATACTGTACAGTATTCATCTTTAACTTTACCCACTAGGCTCCCCAAGTTTGGGACATCTAGGATCAATGGTTTTCTGTACAGTTAAGGGTTAGGGTTATGCTAAGGGTTAGGGTTAGGTTTAGAGCTAGTGTTAGAGTTTTTATTGATCAAATTTCATTGATGTTGGGCTGGATTTATCTTTTCCCTAGCCTTACTATTCTCCCCAGTTTTGGGCCTTCTGGGTTCAGGTGTTTGCTCTCAGGAGCAGTTTGTGTTTTAAGGTTTCACATTATTTTGACCTATATGGGTAAATAGAAATAGAGCTTGAAATCAAACAGAGTTTGCTTGAAACTTCACACACTCAATCAGTTCTCAGTGTACATTTTCTGTTTTTTTTTCTTGTGGAAGTAGCTCTATGCTGAAATAAAAACAACAGCTTCATCTCTGTGTGCTTTAGGAGCAATCTTCAATATTTTTTGGTCAAATTTGATTCATCCTTTACCTAGCCTTAATATGTTCCCCAGTTTGGGGCCTTAAAATCAATGGTTTACTGTCAGGAAAAGTTTGAATTTTTAGGTGTCACTTCATTATGGACTATAGGTGTGAATGACAATGAAGCTGGAAATCAAACAGGGTTGGTACTAGCTGCTTGATACATCACACAATTAGTTCTCTGCGAGCACTCTTTGCTTTCTTTCTATTGTATATAGGCCAAATGAGAAGCATGCCAAAACAACTTTATCTGAGAGCACTTTAGGAGATAACAGGGAAATAAGCATGTAATGAACTACCTCCCGCAATTATTTGGTCAGATTTCTTTGAAAATGTGCATTTTTCATCTCTTGGCTTGCCCCACTAGGCTTCACAACTTTGAGACTTCTATGATCAAAACATCTTATGGTTAAGGTTATAGTTAGGGTTAGGGCTAGATTTAGACCTAGTGTTAAGTTTAGAGTAAGTTTTGTTCAAATTTTCTTGATACTGGGAAGGATTCATCTTTTACCTAGCCTTACTATGTTCCCCAGGTTTGGGCCTGGTCATTTCAATTGTTTGCTGACAGTAACAGTTTCTATTTTGAGGTTTCACTTCATTTTGACTTCTATGGTAAAGGGAAATGGAGCTTGGAATCAAAAAGGTTTGCTGCTAGCTGATTGATACATCTTACACTCAATCAGTTCTCTGTGTGCACTTGCTGCTTTGTTCCTTGTGGATGTCACCCTAAGGTGACACATGCAAAGCAACTTTTTCTGAGTGTACTTTAGGGGAAAATGAGAAAATAGGCATGTACTGAACTATCTCTCCCAATTATTTTATCAGATTTCTTAGATGCAGCACTGGATTCATCTATTAGCTTGTCTCAGTAAACTCCTCACATTTGGGACATCTAGGATCAATGATTTTCTAAACAGGTTAGGGTTAGGTTTAGAATTAGGTTTAAGACTAGCTTTAGAGATAGTGTTAGAATTAGAGTTTGATTTGTTCAAATTTCTTTGATACTTGGAAGGATTCCTCTTTTACCTAGGCTTATTATATGCTCCAGTTTGGGGCCTTCTTTGTTCAATGGTTCACTGTCGGGAATCGTTTGTTTTTAATGTGTAACTTCATTTTGACCTATATGGGTTAATGCAAATGGAGCTAGAAATCAGAGGATTGGTCCTAGCTGGTTGAAACTTCACATACTCAATCAGTTATCTTTGGGCTCTCTCTGGTTTCTTCCTTGTGAAAGTAGTTGTAAGATGAAGCATGCAAAACAAATTTATCCAAGAGATATATTTGGAGACTTTTGGAGAAAACAGAGCCATATGCATGTAGTGAAATACGACCCCCAATTCTTTGGTCAGACTTTTGTGGTACTGTGCAGAATTCTTCTGTAAGCTTGCCCCACTAGTCTTCTCAAGTTTTCAACTTTTATGATCAAAGGTTCTCTTATCAGGTTATGGTTATGGTTATGGTTAGATTTAGGGTCAAGTTTAGAGTTAGTTTTTTCAACTTTTTTGATACTGGGCAGGATTCATCTTTTTCCTATTCTTAGTATACTCCCCATGTTTGGGCCTCCTAAATAAAAGGAGTTGCTCTCAGGAGCAGTTTTAATTTTCATGTTTCATTTCATTTTGCCTTATAGTGGTTAGGTTAATGGAAATGGAGCTGGAACTCAAGCAGGATTTTTGCTAGCTTGTTGAAACTTCACACATTCAATCAGTTCTCAGTGTGCATTCTCTCGTCCTTTTTTTTTTTTTTTTCTTGTGGAAATGGCCCGAAGCTAAAGTAGAAAGAAACAGCTTTATCTTTGAGCACTTTAGGAGCAAGGTTCAACTTTTTTTTTGCTTGATTGTTTTGATACTGTACAGGATTCATCATTTTCCTAGCCTCAGTATGATCCCCAAGTTCAGGGCTCAAGGTTTGCTGGTTCACTGTCAGGTACAGTTTGAATTTTTGTGTTTCACTTTATTATGGTCTATAGATTTGAATGAAAATGGAGCTGTAAATCAAACAGGGTTAGTACTAGCTGCTTGAAACTCCAAACACTTAATCAGCTTTCTGTGGGCACTCTCTTGTTTGTTCCTTGTGAAAGAACCATAAACTGCAGCATGAGAAAATAATTTGACCAAGAGCACATTAGGAGAAAACGGGGAAATATGAATGTACTGAAATACCTCCCCCAGTTACTTGGTCAAATTTCTTTGATACCACGCAGGACTTATCTGTTAGTTTGCCCCACTAGGCTCCTTTATTCGGGGACTACTATGATCATCAGTTCTCTAAACAGGTTAGGTTAGGTTTAGTATTGGTTTAGGGGTAGGTTTACAGCTAGTGTTTTGTTAGATTTAGTTTTATTCAAATTTCTTTGATACTCGGCAAGATTCAGCTTTTACATAGCCTTAATATATTTTCTAGGTTTGGGCCTCTTGGGTCAGGGGTTAGCTGTCTGGAACAGTTTCTATTTTAAGTTTTCATTTATTTTGACCTATGTGGGTAAATGGAAATGGAACTGGAAATCAAACAGGGATGGTGCTTGCTACTTCAAACCTCACAGCCTCAATCAGTTCCCTATTGGCATTCTCTGGTTTACTCTTTGTGAAAGTAGCCGTAAATGGAAGCATGCAGAGCAACTTTATGTGAGAACACTTAGTAGAAAAAAGGGAAATATGCATGTGCTGAACTACCTCCCCCAATTATGGGGTCAGATTTCTTTGATACTGTGACAGATTCATCTGTTAGCCTGCCCCACTTGGATCCACAAGTGTGGTACTTCTAGGATCAAAGGGACTCTAAACAGGTTAAGGTTAGTGTTAAGGTTAGTGTTAGAACTAGTTTTAGACCTAGTATTAGGGTTAGAGTTAGTTTTGTTTTCAAATTTTTATGATACTGAGCAGGATTCATCTTTATCCTATTTTGACTATATTCCAAATATTTGAGCCTCCTACATAAAGGGTTTGCTTTCAGTAACTGTTTCAATTTTCATGTTTCTCTTCTTTTTGCCCTTTAGGGGTGAATAGAAATGAAGCTGGAAATCAAAAAGGGTTTGGGCTAGCTGTTTTGAATTATCACACACTCAATCAGTTCTCAGTGAGGATTCTCTGGTGGGTTTCCTGTGGAATTAGCCCTAAGCTGAGGTAGAAAGAAACAGCTTTATCTGTGAGAGCTTTAGGAGCAAGCAGAATACACATGTACTGAAAGAGCTTCAAATATTTTTATCAGATTACTTTGATACTGTACAGGATTCATCCTTGACCTAGCCTTAATAGGCTCCCCAAGTTTGGGCCTTCAAGATTCAATGGTTTGCTTTCAGGAACAGTTTCTATTTTAAGGTTTCACTTCCTTTTGACCTAAATGGAATTGGAGATAGAAATCAAACAGGGTTGGTGCCAGCTGCTTCAAACTTCACTCAATCAATCTGTTCTCTGTGAGAATTCTCTGGTTTGTTCCTTGGAATGTAGCTCAAAGCTGCAGCATGCAAATAAAGTTTATCTGAGAGCAATTTAGGTGAAAAGAGGGAAATATAAATATATTGTAAAGCTTTTCTCAATTATTTGGTCATATTTTCTTTCATACTGTGCAGGATTCATCTACTAGCTTGCCCCACTAGGATCCACAATTTTGGGACTTCTATGATCATAGATTCTCTAAACAGCTTAGCGTTAGTTTTGGGGATAGATTCAAATCTAGCATTAGTGTTACAGTTAGATTTGATCTTATTTATTTGATACTGGGCAGTATTCATCTTTTCCTTACCCTTGTTAAGTTCCCCAGTTTTGGACCTTCTCAGTTCAAGTGTTCACTGTCAGGAACATGTCCATTTTAAGGGTTCACTTCATTTTGATCTCTATGGGTAAATGGAAATGGAACTCGAAATCAAACAGTGTTGCTGTTAGCTGCTTGAAACTTCACATAGTCAATTACTTCCCTGTTGGTACTCTCTTTTCTTCCTTGTGAAAGTATCCCAAAGCTGAAGCATGCAAAAAACAATTTTATCTGAGAGCACTTTAGGAGACAACAGGAAAATATGAATGTACTGAATTACCTCCCCCAGTCATTTGGTCAGATTTCTTTATACTGCATAGGATTCATCTGTTAGCTTACCCACTAGTCTCCACAAGTTTGGAACTTCTATGATCAAAGTTCTCTAAACAGGTTAGGGTTAGTTTTAGCGTTAGGGTTAGGGCTAGTGTTAGAGTGAGAGGGTTAGAGTTAGTTTTTTTCAAAATTCTTTGATATTTGGAAGGAGTCATCTTTTACCTAGCCTTAGTATGATCACCAGTTTGGGGCCTTCTTGGTTCAAGGTTCACTGTCAGGAACAATTTGAGTTTTAAGGTTTCACTTCATTTGAACCTATAAGGGTAAATGGAAATAGAGCTAGAAATCAAACAGCTTTTGTGCTTGCTGCTTGAAATTTTAGACACTCAATCAGTTCTCTGTGGGCACTCTGTGGTTTCTTCTTTGTGAAAGTAGCGCTAAGCACAAGCATGCAAAAACAACTTTATCCAAGAGCACTGTATGAGTAATCAGGGAAATACACATGTCCTTAACTACCTCCCCCCAATACTTTGGTCAGATTTGTTTGATACTGCACAGGATTCATATGCTAGCTTGATGCTCTGGGTTCCCCAAGTTTGGGACTTGTATGATGAAAGCTCTATAAACAGGATAGGTTTAGGGTTAGTGTTATAGTTAGGACTGGAGTTAGAACTATTGTTGGGGTTAGAGTTTTTGTTCAATTTTTTTTTTATCCTGGGCAGGATTTCTCTTTTACCAAATCTTATTATGTTCCCCAGTTTTGGGGCCTTCTAATTTAAATTGTTCACTGCCAGGAACAGTTTGTATTTTAAAGTTTCACTTCAAGTTTTCTTATATATGTAAATGGAAATGGAACTGGTAATAAAACATGGTTGGTGCTAGCTGCTTGAATTTTCACACACTCAATTAGTTCTCTATAGGCACTCTCTGGTTTATTCCTAGTGAAAGTTTTCCAAAGCAATGGCAATGAAAAGAACATTATTCAAGAGCACTTTATGAAAAAAATAGGGGGAAATAGAAATGTACTGAAACACCTCCCCTAATTTTTTTCAGATTATTTTTGATACTGAGCAGGATTCATCATTTGCCTTGTCCTACTTGGCACCCCAAGTTTGGGACTTCTGTGATCAAAGGTTGTCTAAACAGATTAGGCTTAGGTTTAGGGTTAGGTTTAGGGCTAGGGTTAGAATTAGTGTTGGGGTTGGAGTTAGTTTTGTTCAAATTTCTTTGATGCCAGACAGGATTCATCTTTTACATAGAATTACAATATTTCCCATATTTGGGCTTTCTCAGTTCATGGTTCGCTGTCAGGAACAGTTTGTGTTTTAAGGTTTCACTTCATATTGACTTATATGTGTAATTGGAAATGAAGCTGGATAACAAAAAGTATTGGTGTTAGCTGCTTGAATCTTCACACACTCAATCAGTTCTCTGTGGGCACTCTCTGATTTGTTCCTTGTGAATGTAGCCCTATGGTGAAGCATCCAAAGCAAGAATAGGGTGAGGGCAATGTATTGGGCTAGATTTAGTGTTAGGGTCAGATTAGGTTTTAGGGTTAGGTTTTGGACTCGAATTAGGGCTAAAGTTAGGGCTAGGTGTAGGGTTTAGGTTTAGGGATATGGCTCGTTTTTTTTTTTTTTTTTTTTTTTTTTTTGTGTGTGTGTGTGTGTGTGTGCTAGGGCTAGTGTTAGAGCTAGATTTTGGATTAGTGTTAGAGTTAGAGCTGGCATTAGGAAGAGGCTTAAGATTAGGTTTAGGTTTAGATTTAGATTTAGGGTTAGATTTAGCACTAGGGTTAGTTCTAGGCTAGGGTTTAAGAAGGGATAGGGATAAAACTAGGTATACAGCTAAGAAGAGAGTTATTTTAAGACTTAGTACCAGGCTTAGATTAGGGTTAGGATTGCAGCTAAATTAGGGCTAGGATTAGGGCTAGGGTTAGTGTTAGGGTTAGGCCTAGGTGTAGGGCTAGCTTTAGGGTTAGCATTGGGTTTAGGGGAATGGGTGGTGGTTATAGCTAGCTTTAGGTCTACCATGAGTGTTAGAATTAGGACTAGCATTAGGGTTAATGTTCAGGATAGGATTAAGGTAGGTGTAGGGCTAGAATGATGGCTAGGGTTTCTGTTAGGTTTAGGGCTAGGACTAGGACTAGGACTCGGATTAATGTCAGGCCTATGGTTATGGTTAGGGATAGTTTTAGGAATAGGTTATACTTAGTTCTAGTTTAAGAGTTACATTTAGTGTAAGGGTCAGGTTTAGAGCCAGGGGTATTATTAGTGTTAGAGTCAGGGTTGGCATTTGGTTTAGGTTAAAGTTTACGGTTAAAGCTTGAGTTAGTGGTAGGTTTAAGTTTAGGGTTAAGGTAATGTATATGGTTAGGTTTAGACATTAGTTAAGGTTTAGGGTTAAGAATGAGTTAGGTTTATTTATAGGGTTAGGGTTAGCATTAGGGTTAGCGTTATGTTTAGTGTAATGGATAGGTTTAGAGCTCGGGATAGGGCTAGGTTATGGTTTGGATTAAGTCTAGGATTAGGGTTAGGTTTAAGGATAGGGCTAGGGTTTGGTTTAAGGTAAGTATTAGGGTTAGGGTAAGTGTTAGGGTTAGGACTAGGGTTATGGTTTGGTTAGAATAAAGGTTAGTGTTTGAGCTAGGGTTAGAGCTAGGGCGAGGTTTAGGTTTAAGTTTAGGTCTAGGGTTATGTTTAGGTTATGGTTTGATTTATGGTTAGGGTTATGGCTAGGGTTATAATTAGGGTTAGGTTTAAGCTTAGGGTAATCGATAATATTAGAGGTAGGGTTAGGGTTAGGTTATGAGTTAGGGCTAGTGTTAGGATTAGGTGTAGTGTAAGGCTTAATGTTTCAGCTAAGGTGTAGGCTATTGCAAGGTTTAGGCTTCGGCTTAGGTATAGGATTACATTTATGTTTAAGATTAGGTTTAGTGTTAGGGACAGGGTTGTAATTAGGGTTAGTGTAAGGGTAATGGATAGGGTTAGAGCTAAAGGTTGGGCTAACGTTAAATTTATGATTAGAGCTAGGATTAGAGTTAGGGTTTAGGATAGGGCTAGTGTTATGTTTAGTGAAAGGGTTTTTTTTTTTTTTTTTTTTTTTTGAACTAGGGTTAGGTCTAAGGCATGGGCTAGGGTTAGGGCTATTATTAGTGTTAGGGTTATGCTTAGCACTAAGTTTAGGCCTAGGATTATGCTTGGTTTTATGTTAGGTTTAGGGCTTGGATTAGAACTATGGGTAATGTAAAATCTAGTGTTATGTTTAGGGCTAGTTTTAGGCTTAGGATTATAGCTAGGTCTGGCTTTAGGTATAGGTTTTGGGTTAGGGTTAGGTCTCAAGCTAGGTTTTGTGTTAGGGTAAGGGTCAGTGTTCAGGATAGGGTTAGGGTTAGGGTTATAGCCAGAATTAGGACTAGGTTTAGGTCTAGGTGTAGGGTTAGTGTTTGGTTTGGTTTAAGGGTTATTGTGAGGGCTAAGGCTAGGTATTTGTTTAGGTCTAGGGCTAGAGTTATAGCTATTTTTACGATTATTTTTAGGACTAGGGCTAGTGTTAGGTTTAAGTATATATATATAGGGTTACTGGTAGGGCTAGTGTTAGGGCTTGGTTTAGGGATAGGGTCAGGTTTGGACCCAGGGTTAGTGTTAGGGTCAGAATAAGGTTCAGATTTAGGATTAGAGCTATAATGAGAGCTAGGTTTAGAACTAGTAATATGGTTAGAGTATAAGTTTGACTAAGGTTTAGGGTTAGTACTAAGGTTAGCAATTGGGTTAGTGTTTGGCTTAGGGTAAGGTAAAGGTTTAGAGCAAGTGTTAGGGCTAGGGTTCGGGTTAAGGCTAGTGTGAGGGTTATGATTTGTGTTAAATCTAGGGTTATGGCTTAGATTATGGATAGGATTTGTGTAGGGTTAGGACAATGACTAATGTATGAACTAGGTTTATGATTAGGGCTAGTTTTATATTTAGGGTTAAAGCTAGGTCTAGTGCAAGGCTTAATTTAAGGTTAGGCTAATGTTTAGAGCTAGGATTAGTGATATGGTCAGTGTCAGGTTCAGGGTTAGTTTTAGAGTTAGGGTTAGGTCTAATTGTAGGGTTAGAGTTTCGTTAAGAATAAGGGTTTAGTGATAGGGCTATGGTTTGGTTTTGTTTTATGACTAGGGCTAGGGGTAGTTCAAGTTTTAGGATTAGCATTATTGTTAAGGCTATGTTAGTGTTTGGTTTAGGCTTATGTTTATGGTTAAATTTAGAGTTAGGTTTATATTTAGAGTTAGAATTAGGGCTAGGACTAAGGATAGAACTAGGGATAGGGCTAGGGCAAGAGATAGTCTTTTGGGCTAAGGTTAGGGTTGGATAGGACTAAATTAGGGCTAGGATTAGTGCTAGGCTTAGTCTTATTTTAGGCCTAGGGTTAGGGCGATGGGTTAGGGTTAGGTTTAGGTTTATATTTAGGTTTAGAGTAAGGGATGGGTTTATAGCTAGTTTTAGAACTATTTCAAGGATTAGAATTAGGGTTAAAACTTAGCTTATGGTTTGGGTTAGGGCTAGGGCTAATTTCAAGTCCAGCATTATGGTTAAAGATAGTTTTAGGGTCAGGTTATGGCTACATCTAGTGTAATGGTAGGTTTATGCCACAGTCCGGCTGCAGCAAAAGAGCCGGGGGGTGACAAGGAACTTGTGTAGATTGATACAGCAGGAGTAGGAGCCATTTATTGTAGGACAGGAGGTATATATATATATATATATATATATATATATATATATATATATATATATATATATATATACATTCCACACAGCTTATCTAATTAACATAAACTAGATACAGTGTCAACCAATAGGAATCTCCACACTTAATGGCTCCCTGGAGTTACTTCACAAACAAATCCCTCTGGCAAAATGCCAGGTGCCATCCAGGTTTAAGGTTAGAATCAGGTTTAGAGCTAAGGGTATTATTAGGGTCAGGGTCATTGTTAGTGTTTGGGATAGGTTAAGGTTTTAAGTTAGGGCTCAATTTAGCATTAGGGTTAAAATTAGGGTAATGATAGGGTTAGGTTTAGGTTTCAGGTTAGGTTAAGGGTAATGGATAAGGTTATGAGTAGGAATAGGGTTAGGTTTAAGCCTAGAGTTAGCATTAGGTTTAGGATTATCTTTAGGGTAATGGATCGGGTTAGAGCTAGGGTTATGGTTAGGGTAATGGACAGGGTTGGAACTAAAGATATGGCTGGGTTATGATTACAATTAGTGTTAGTGTTAGGGTTGAGGTTAGGGTTAGGGTTAAAGCTAGGTTTAGGGCAGAGTTTCAGGTTAGGTTTTTGGTTAAGTTAAGGCTAGGGTTAGGGTTACATCTAATATAAGTACTAGGGTTATGAATAAGGCTAGTTTTAATGTTAGCCTTAGGGCTAAGTCTAGTGTTAGATTTAGGGTTAGGGTTAGAGTAATGTTTAGAGCTCAGTTTAGGGTTAGGTCAGGTTCAGGGTTAGTTTTAGTTTTTAGCTTAAAACTCAAATTAGGGCTAAGGTTGGATCTAGGTGTAGGGTTAAGGTTTGATTTAGGTTAAGGATCAGGGTTAGGGCTCTGGCTTGGTTTTGTATTTGGGCTAGGCTAGAGTTGGGACTAGTTTGATGATTAGCATTGGTGTTAGGGTTAGGGCTAGTGTTAGGTTTAGGTTTAGTCTTATGATTTGGGTTAGAATTAGATTTAATTTTAGATCTAGGGTTTGGACTAGGGCTAAGAAATGTTCTAGGGTAAGGCCTAGGGTTAGAACTAGGATTAGGGTTCTGGTAAGGGATAGGGTTAGAACTAGTTTTAGGGCAGGGTGAGAGTTAGACTTAGTCTTAGGGCTAGGTTAGGTTTAGGGTTAGGGATATGGCTAAATTAGGGCTAAGATTAAGGCTAGGGTTAGTGTTAGGGTTAGGTCCAGGTTTAAGGTTAGGGTTATGATTAAGGCTATATTTAGGGCTAAGATAAGGGCTAGGGTTTGTTTTAGGGTTAGGGCTAGGAATATGGCTAAGGCTAATGTCAGGTCTAGGGTTGTTTTCAAGCTTAGGTTTTTAGCTAGGTCTAGTGTAAAGGTTTGTTTTATGGTAATGGTCAGGTTTAGACCCAGTGGAATTATTAGGGTCATGATCATAGTTAGGGTTTGGTTTAGGTCTGAGTTTAGGGTTAGTGCTTGAATTAGCATTAGTGTTAGGGTTATTGTAATAATAGGGTTAGGTTTAGGTTTCAGGTTAGGTTTAGAATTATTGATAGGGTTGGATTTAGTGAAAGGGTTAGGGTTAGGCCTAGTGTTAGCATTAGGGTAAGGTTTATGTTTAGAAAAATGGATACAGTTAGAATTTAGTTTAGACCTAGGGTTATGGTTAGGATTAGGTCTTGATTTTGAATTAGGGTGAGGGTTAGAACTAGGGTTATGTTTACGGTTATGTTTAGCAAAAGGGTTATGTTATGAACTATGGGTAGGGCTAGAGCAAGGGTTAGGTTAAAGATTAGGTCTAAGGATAGAATTATGGTAATTTTACGGTTAGAGGTAGGGTTAGGGCTAGGATTATTATTAGGGTTATGGTTATGTTTAGTGTAATGGATACAATCAGATTTAGGTATAGGTTTAGGGTTAGGGTTAGATTTAAGTATAGGGTTAAGAATAGGGCTATGGTTATGTTTAGGATTATACTAAGGTTTAGATTTTGAGCTAGGGTTAGGGTTATAGTGAGTGTTAGGTTTAGGGTTAGGTCTAAGTTTAGTTTTCTGGTTAGGGTTGGGTTATGGTTAGGGTTAAGGCAAGGTTATTACCAATAGGTTTAGGGTTAGGTTTAGGGTATTGGGTAGATTTAGAGCTAGGGTTAGGGCCAGGGTTAAGGTTAGAATTAGAGCTTGGGTTGAGGTTAAATTTACGGATATTTCTAGGTTTATGTTTATGGTAAGGGTTGGGCTTTGAGCTACGGTTGGGACTAAGGCTAGGGTTAAGTTAGGATTAGGGCTAGGGTTAGGGTTAGGGTTATGTTTAGGGCTAGGTTAAGGCCTAGGATTAGCTCTATGTTTTGTGTTAGGTTTAGGCCTAGGGTAAGGGCTGTGGATAATGTAAGAATTAGGGTTATGTGTAGGGCTAGTTTTAGGGTTAGGGTTATGTCTAGGTCTAGGGTTAGGTTTATATTTTCTGTTAGGGTCAGGTTCAGAGGTAGGTTTACTGTTAAATGCTGGTCAGTGATCGGGTTAGAGTTTCAGTTAGGGTTATAGCAAGAATTAGGACTAGGTTTAGGTATAGGGGTAGGGGTAGTTTTGGGGTTAGGGTAAAGGTTATTGTTAGGGCTAGGATTAAGTTTTTGTTTAGGTCTAGGGCTAGAGTTAAGGCTAGATTTAGGATTAGATTGATGTCTAAGCCTAATGGTAGAGTTAGGTTTAGGAATAAGTTTATCATTAGTGCCAGTGTTAGAATTGGTCTAGGGTTAGTGTCAGGTTTAGACCTAAGTTTAGTGTTAGGGTCAGAATAAGCGTCAGGGTGAGCATAAGAGTTTGGGATAGGATTAGAGCTAGAATGAGGGCTAGGGTCAGAACTATTAATGGGGTTAGGGTTTTTGTTAGCCTAAGGATTAGGGTTAGGTCTAGGGTTACCATTAGGGTTAGGGTTTTGCTTAGGGTAAGGGATAAGTTAGAGCTAGGGTTAGGGTAGGAGTTTGGGTTAGGGTTAAAGATAGGTTTAAAGCTTGGATTAAGTCTTGTTTTTGTGTTAGGGTTAGGGCTAGGGTAACGGCAATGGCTAATGTTAGAACTAGGGTTAAAATTAGGGTTAATTTTAGGGTTAGGGTTAGGGATAGGTCTAGTGTTAGGGTTAGGTTTAAGGTTAGGGTGATATTTAGAGCTAGGGTTAGTGTTAGAATATGGGTCAGGGTTAGGGTTAGGGTTAGGATTTGAATTAGCGATAGGGTTACTGTTAGGTTTTTGTTTAAGCTTAGGATGGGGTCTAGAGCTAGGGTGAGCGTTTGGATATGAGTCTCTTTCAGGGTTAGATTTAAGGTTAGGGTTAGGAGTCGAATTTAGGGCTAGGGTTAGGTCTATATATAGTTTTTAGGGTTGTTTAAGTTAAGGTTTAGGGTTAAGGCCATTTCCCAGTTTTGTTTTACTGCTAGGGTTAGGGTTAGGGCTAGTTTTACAGTTAACATTAGAGTTAGGGCTAGTGTTAGTGTTAGGCTTAGGCTTAGGGTAAGTGTTAGATTTAGAGTTAGGGTTAGATCTAGGGTTAGGGCAAGGACTAAAGATAGGGCAAGCATTAATGCTAGGTTTTGGTTTATTGTAAGGAATAGAGTTAGAACCAATGATAGGGCTAGTGTGAGAGTTAGGGTTAGTCTTAGGGCTAGGGTTAGGGTTAGGTTTAATTATAATGTTACTGGTAGGACAAGTGTTAGGGTTTGCTCTATACTTAGGTTCAGGTTCAGACCTAGGGTTATTGTTTGTTTCAGAATAAGGGTCATGTTTAGCGTTTGGGTTTGGCATAAGATTAAAGGTAAATGAGGGCTAGAGTCAGGACTATTAAAAGGGTTTGTATTTTGGTTAGACTAATAAGTAAGAATTGTTCTAGGGTTACCATTAAGTTTAAAGTTTTTCTTAGGGTAAGGGATAGGCATAGAGCTAGGGTTAGGGTTAGCGTTAGGGTTAAAGCTAGGTTTAGAGCTTGAATTAGGGCAAGTTTTTGTTGAAGGGTAGGGTTAGAGTTAGGGAAATGGCTAATGTAAGAACTATGGTTACCATTAGGGTTAGTTTTGGGGTTAGGTTTAAGGTTAGGTCTAGGTTAGGGTTAGGTTTAAGGTTAGAATGATATTTAGAGCTAGGTTTAGTATTAGGATATGAATGAGGGTCAGGGTTAGGGTTAGGACTTGAATTAGTGATAGGGTTATTGGTATGTTTTGGTTTAAGATTAGGATGGTGTTTAGAACAAGGGTGAGTGTTAGGATATGAGTCAGTGTCAGGGTTAATTTTAAGGTTGGGTTAAGGAGTCAAATTAGGGATAGGCTAATTCTAGATACAGTGTTATGGTGGTTTAAGTTAAGGTTTAAGGTTAGAGCTATTGCTTGGTTTTGTTTTACTGCTAGGGTTAGGGTTAGTGCTAATTTTATGATTAGCATTAGGGTTAGGGCTAGTGTTAGTGTTAGGCTTAAGCTTAGGCTTAGGGTTAGATTTAGATTTAGGGTTAGATGTAGCTTAAGGGTTAGGACTGAAGATAGGACAAGGTTTAGGGGCTAGGGTTAGATTAAGGTATATAATAGGGTTAGAACTAGGGATAGGGCTAGTGTGAGTTAGAGTTAGTCTTAGGGCTTGTGTAGTGAAATGGATAAATTAGGGCTAGGATTAGGGCTATGGTTAGTGTTCAGCTAAAATATAGAGTAGAGATTGAGTTAGTATTGAGTTTAGTGTAAGGGATGATTATATAGCTAGGTTTAGAGGTAGGGAGATATTTAGAATTAGGGTTAGGGCTTTGGTTTTGGTTAGGGTGATGATTAAGTCTAGGTTTAGTGCTAGAATGAGGGCTAATGTATGTTATAGGTTTAGGGATAGGATTTGGGGTATGGTTAATTTCAGGTCTAGAATTATGTTTAAAGATAATTTTATGTTTAGGATTATGGCTACTTCTATTGTAAGGGTTAGATTTAGGGGTAGGTTCAAGTTTAGGGCTAGGGGTATTTTTATGGACAAGGTCGGCATTTAGGTTTGAGATAGGCTATGGTCTAAAGTTACGGATAGAATTAGCATTAGGGTTAGGGTTAGAGTAATGATAGGGTTAGTATTAAAGTTCAGGTTAGGTTTAGGGTATTGGATAGAAATAGGATTAGAGACAGCATTATGTTTAGGCCTAGGGTTAGCATTTGGGTTAGAGTTATGTTTATGGTAATGGATAGGGTGAGACTAGGGTTAGGGCTAGGGTTATAGTTAGGGCTTGGGTTAAGTTTAAAGCTCAGGATAGGTTTCAGGTTATGGCTAGGTTTCGAGTTAAGTTATTGTTAGGGTTAGGGTTATGGCTAATGTAAGTACTAGAGTTACATTTAGGGCTATTTTTAGGGTTAATATTAGGGCTAGGTGGATTGTTAGGGTTAGGTTTAAGGTCAGGTTGATGTTTACAGCTAGGGTTAATGTTAGTGTCAGAGTCAGGGTTAGATTTAGTTTTAGGGTTCGTCTTAAAACTCAAAATAGGTCTAGGGTTAGGTGTAGGTGTATGCTTAGGGTTTTGTTTAGTTTAAGGATTAGTGTTAGAGCTATTGCTCAGTTTTGTTTTAGGCTAGGGCTAGGGTTAGGGCTAGTTTTAGGATTAGTGTTAGGCTTAGGGCTAGTGTTTGGGTTAGGTTTAGGCTTCTGGTTAGGGTTATATTTAGAGATAGGTATTGATCTAAGGTTAGTGCTAGGGGTAATGATAGTGCAAGTGTTAGGACAACGGTTAGGGCTAGGGTTAGAGTTATGGTAAGGAATAGGTATAAAACTCATGATAGGGCTCGTGTGAGAGTTAGAGTTCATCTTATGGCTAGGTTTAGGGTTATGGTGAGGTATAGGGATAAATTAGGGGTAGGGTTAGTGTTAGGTTTATGCTTATTTTTAGGGTTAGAGTTAGGGTTGCGTTTAGTTTAAAGGAAAGGGTTATAGCAAGATTGAGGGCTTTGTGAGGGTTAGTATTAGGGTTAGGGCCAGGTTTAGGGTAAGGGTTATGATTAAGGCTAGGGTTCACACCTAGCATGAGGGCTAGTGTTGGTCTTAGGTTTAGGGTTAGTATTAGGTCTAGGGCTAATGTCAGGTCTAGGGTTACATTTAGGGATACATTTAGTGTTAGGTTTATGGCTTGGTCCAGTGAAAGGGTTAGGTTTATGGTATGGGCCAGTTTTAGAGCTGGGTTATTATTAGGGTCAGAATCAAGGTTAGGGTTTGGGTTAGGTTAAGGTTTAACTTTAGGGCACAAATTAGCATTTGATTTAGTGTTAGGGTAATGACAGGTTTAGGTTTAGGGTTTAGTTTTGGTTTAATGTAATGGATAGGGTTAGGATTAGGCCTAGGGTTAGCATAAGGGTAGTGGATAAAGTTAGACCTAAGTTTAGGGCTTGGGTTATGTATAGGATTAGGGCTTTGTTTGGGTTAGTGTTAGGATTAAGTTAAGGGTTAAAGCTAGGATAAAGACTCTGATTAGGGCAGGTTTGGGGTTAGGTTAGGGCTAGGATAAAGACTATGGCTAAAGTACGAAGTAAGGTTATAATTAGCGCTATTTTTAAGGGTACTGTTAAGACTATGTCTAGTGTTATGGTTAGATTTATGGTTACAATGATTTTAGAGCTAGGTTAAGTGTTAGGGTCAGAGTCAGGGCATGGTTAGTTTCCAGGTTAGTGTTAGGACAGAATTAGTGATAGGGTTAGGAATAGGGTTAGGGCTAGGTGTAAGTTTGGGGTATGGTTTAGCTTAAGGATTAGGATTAGGGATATGACTCGGTATTGTTTTAGGGCTAGGGCTAGGGTTAGGGCTAAGATCAGTTCTAGGATTAGGGTGATCGTAAGGGAAAAGTTTAGAAATATCCTATAGGTCTAAGGCAAGTGTTATAGACAGTGTTAGGGATAGGGTTATGTTTGGTGTTAGGGATAGGTTAAGGTTTATGGTTAGGGCTTTCATTAGCATTAGGATTAGGTTTAGGGGTAGGTTAATAGATAGGGTTAGCATTATGGATAGGGTTAGGGCTAAGATTAGGGCTAGGATTAGTGTTATAGTTAGGCCTAAGGTTATAGTTAGTGTTAGGATTAAGGCTAGGTTTAGATCTGGGAATAGGGCAAGGTTTAATGTTAGAGTTAGGCCTAGGGTTAGGGCTGGGTTTAGTGTTAGGGTTTGGATTAGGGTTAGGTTTAGGGTAAGGGATGAGATTATACCTAGTTTTAGGGATAGAGTGAATGTTAGAATTAGAGTTAGGGTTTCGTTTAGGGTAATGATGAAGGCGAGGATTATGTCTAGATTTGGGTTAAGGTTTGTATTACGGTTAGGACTAGGATTAGAGCTAGGGCTAATGTCAGGTCTAGGGTTTGCTTTAGGGATAGTTTTAGGGTTAAATTTATATATAGGTCTATTTTCAGGGTTAGGTTTATGGTTAGGGTCAGGTTTAGAGCTAGGGGTATTATTAGAGTCAGGTTTAGGGTTTAGGTTAGGATATGGTTTATGGTTAGGGTTCTAATTAGCATTAGATTTAGTGATAGTTTAATGATAGTTTTAGGTTTAGGGTTCAAGTTAAGTGTAGGGTAATGGATAGGTTTAGGGATGGGCAAAGGATTAGGGTTTGGTCTAAGGTTAGCATAAGGGTTAGAGTTACCTTAGGATAACAGATAGGGTTAGAGCTAGGGTTATTACTAGGTTTATGATTAGGATTGGGTCTAAGGTTAGGCATAGTCTTAGGGTTAGGGCTATGTTTAGCGTTAGTGTTAGCTTTAGGGGTACAGATAGAGTAGGGCTTGGATTAGGGCTAGGTTTTGCAATAGGTTAGGACTATGGCTAAATTAAGAACTTGTTATGATTATGGCTAGTTTTAGGGTTAATGTTAGGGCTAGGTATAGTTTCAGGGTTAGGGTGATGTTTAGACCTAGTGTTAGTGTTAGTGTCAGGGTCAGTGTTCATAGTAGGATTATAGTTAGAAATAAAGCCAGAATTAGGACTAGGGTTAGGTCTTAGGGAAGAATGAGTGTTTGCCTTAGGCTAAGGGTTATTATTAGGGCTAGGTCTAGGTTTTTCTTTAGGTCTAGGTCTAGAGTTATGGCTAGATTTAGGATTTGGTTTAAGTCTAGGGCTAGTGTTAGGGTCAGGTTTAGGTATAAGGTTATCGGGAGGACTAGTGTTAGAGTTTGGTTTAGTGTTAGGTTCAGGTTTAGACCTAGGATTTGTGTTAGGGTCAGAATAAGAGTCAGGGTTAGGGTTAGTGTTTTGATTATGGCTAGATCTAGAATGAGGGCTAGAGTTAGGACTAGTAATAGGATTAGGTTTTGGGTTAGGTTAAGGATTATGGTTAGAATTAGGATTAGAATTAGTGTTAGGTTTTGGCTTAGTGTAAGGGATAGTGTTAGAGCTAGGGTTAGGGTTAAACCTAGTGTTAGAGCTCAGATTAGGGCTAGTTTTTGTGTTACGATTAGGGCTAGGGTTAGAGTAATGGCTAATGTAAGAACTAGGGTTATAATTCGGGTTAGTTTTAGGGTTATTGTTAGGGGTTAGACCTCTAGTGTTAGGATAAGGTTTAAGGTCAGGGAGATATTTAGAGCTAGTGTTAGTGTTAGATTAGTAGTCAGGGTCAGGGTTAGTTTTAAGGTTAGGTTTAGGACTCAAATTACGGCTAGTGTTTATGTAAGTGTTTGGTTTAATGTTAGGATGGTGTTTAGAGCTAGGGTTAAGGTTAGGGTTAGAATATGAGTCAGAGTCAAGGTTAATATTAAGGTTAAGATTAGGACTCGAATTAGGGCTAGGGTTAAGTCTAGGTGTAGTATTAGGATTTGGTTTTAAATTAAGGTTTAGTAGTAGAGTTATTACTTGTTTTTGATTTACTGCTAGGGTCAGGGTTAGGGCTAGTTTTATGAGTTGTATTAGGGTTAGGGCTCATGTTTATGTTAGGCTTAGCCTTAGAGTTAGTATTAGATTTAGAGTTAGGGATAGAGCTAGTGTTACTGCAAGGAATAAGGACAAGGCAAGGTTTATGGCTAAGGTTAGAGCTAAGGTTAGGGTTTCGGAAAGGGATAGGGTTAGAACTAGGGATAGGGCTAGTGTGAAAATTAGTCTTAGGGCTAGGTTAGGGTTTGGGATAGGGTTAAATTAAGGCTAGAATTAGGGCTAGGGGTATTGTTCAGCTTAGGCCTAGCATTAGGTTTAGTGTTCGGGTTAAGTTTAGGGTAAGGATTGGCATTATAGCTAGATTTAGAGGTAGGGGGAGGGTTAGAATTAGGGTTAGGCCTATGTTTAAGGTTAGGGTTATTATTAAGGCTGGTTTTAGGGCTAGGATGTGGGCTAGGGTTTGTTTTAGGGTAGAGCTAGGACTAGTGCTAGAACTAATATCAGGTCTAGGGTTATTGCTAAAGATAGTTTTAGTGTTAGTTTATGGATACACATAGTGTAAGGGTTATGTTTAGTTTTAGGTCAGGTTTAGAGATAGGGGTAATATAAGCATTAGGGCCTTGTTTAGGATTTGGTATAGGTTATGCTTTAAATTTAGGGCTTGAATTAGCATTAAAGTTAGGTTAATTATAGGTTGAGTTTTAGGGTTTAGATTTGGTTTAGGGTAATTGATACGGGTAGGTTTAAGGATAGGGTTAGGTTTAGGCCTAGGGTTAGCATTACTGTAAGGGTTATAGGTATGGTGATAGATAGGGTTAGAGCTAGGGTTAGGGGTATGCTTACGGTTATGATTAGGGCTAGGGTTAGGGCTAGTGTTAGGGTTAAAGCTTGGGTTAGGGCATGAATTAGGGTTAGATTTTGTGTTAAGTTAGTGTTAGGGTTAGGGTTATGGCTAATGTAAGTACCAGGGTTACATTTAGGGCTAAATTTAGGTTTAGGATTGGGCCTATGTCTAGTGTTAGGTTTAGATTTAGGGTTAGGGTAATGTTTAGAGGTAGGGTTAGTGTTATGGTCAGATTCAGGGTCAGGGTTAGTTTCAGGGTTCAGCTTAAAACTCGAATTAGGGCTAAGTTTATGGTTAGGCTTAGGGTTTGGTTTAGGTTAAGGGTTAGCTCTAGGAATATTTCTGGGTTTTGTTTTAGGGCTAGGGCTAGGATTAGGGCTAGTTTTAAAATTAGCATTAGGGTTAGGTCTAGTGTTAGGTTTAGGTTTAGGCTTAGGGTTAAAGTTAGATTTAGGGTTAGATTTAGATCTAGGTTAGGGCTAGGACTAAGGATAGGGCTCGGGTTAGGGCTAGGATTACTGTTCCAGTAAGGGATAGGGTTAGAACTAGGGATGGGGAAAGGGTGAGAGTTAGAGTTAGTCTTAGGGCTAGGGTTAAGGCTAAGGTTAGGGATAGGCATAAATTAGGGCTAAGATGAGGGCTAGGGTTAGTGTTAGGTTTAGGCCTAAGGTTAGGGTTAGGGTTAAGATTAAGGCTATGTAAAGGGCTAGGATAAGGGCTGGGGTTTGTTTTAGGGTTAGGGCTAGAATTAGGGCTAGTGCTTATTTCAGGTCTAATGTTATGGTTGGGGATAGATTCAGAAAGTTTTATGGCTACGTCTAGTGGAAGGGTTAAGTTTAGCGTAAGGGTCAGGTTTAGACCTAGGGGAATTATTAAGGGTTAGAGTTTGTTTGAGGTTACGGTTTAGGGTTAAAGCTCTAATTATCATTAGGGTCAGGGTTAGGGTAATGATAGGTTTTTCTTTAGCATTCAGTTTAAGTTTGGGAAATTGATAAATTTAGGTTTAGCAATAGGGTTAGGTTTAGGTCCAGAGTTTGCATTAGGGTAAGGGTTATAGTTAGGGTTACAGCTAAGGTTAGGCTAGGGTTATGGTTAGAAATAGGTCTTGAGTTAGGGTTAGGGTTAGATCTAGGGTTAGGGTTAGGGTTATGTTTATTGTAAGTTTTGGGTTTTGAGCTTGGTTTAGGGCTAGGGTGAGGGTTAGGTGTAAGGTTAGGTCTAGGGATAAGATTACAGTATGGTTAGGGTTAGGGTAAGTGTTTGGCTATGGTCATCATTAGGGGGAGTGTTAGGTTTAGGGTAATGGATACGATTAGATGTAGGTTTAGGTTTATGGTTAGGGTTAGGGTTAGGATTAGGTTTAGGATTTTTGGTTATGGTTAGGTTTATGGTAAGGGTTAGGGTTTGAGCTAGGGTTAGGTCTATGGTGAAGTGAGGTTAGGTTAGGTCTAGGATTAGTTTTCTGGTTAGATTTAGGTTTAGGGTTAGGCCTAGGATTATCAATAGAGTTAGGGTTATGTTTAGGGTAATGGGTATCTTTAGAGCTAGGTTCAGTGCTAGAATTAAGGTTAGCATTAGGGCTAGGTTTAGGGTTAGATTTAAGGATAGGTGTAGGTTTATATTTAGGGTAAGGGTTAGGTTTTGAGCCAGGGTTAGGACTAAGGTAAGATTTAGGGTAAGGTTAGGGCTACGGTTTGTGTTAGGGTTATGCCTAAGGGTAGGTTTAGGCCTAGGAAAAGATCTAGGTTTTGTGTTAGGTTTAGGCCTAGCATTAGGGCTATGGGTAATATAAGAGCTAGGGTTATAAGTAATATAAGATTAGGGCTAGTTTTAGGTTTAGAGTTATGGCTAGGTCTAGTGTTAGGTTTAGATATTGTATAGGCTCAGGTTTAGAGATAGGTTTAATGTTAAAGGCAGGATCAGTGTTCAAGTTAGTGTTAGGTTTAGGGTGAAAGCCAGAATAAGACAAAGTTAGGTTTAAGGGTAGGGTTAGTGTTTGCTTTAGGTTAAGGGTTATTGTTAGGGCTACGACTAAGTTTTTGTTTAGGTCTAGGGCTAGAGTTATCACTAGATTTAGCATTAGGTTTATGTCTAGGGCTAGTGTTAGGGTTAGGTTTAGGTATAAGATTACTATAAGGCTTGTTTCAGGGCTCAGTTTAGAGTTAGGTTGAGGTTTAGACCTATAATTAGTGTTAGTGTCAGAATAAGGGTGAAAGTTAGGGTTAAGTTTCGGGTTAGATTTAGAGCTAGAATGAGTGATAGGGTTAGGAGTAGTAACAGGGTTAGGGTTTAGGTTAGGCTAAGGATTAGGATTAGGACTAGGGTTAGCATTATGGATAGGGTTTGGCTTAGGGTAAGGGATATGGTTAGGGCTAGAGTTAAAGTTAGGTTTAGGACTAGGGTTCGGGTTAGGGTTAGTTCTAAATCTAGTGTTAAGGCTAGGATTAGGGCTATTTTTATGTTAGGGTTAAGGCTAGAATTCAGGCTAAGGCCAATGTAGGAACTAGATTTACGATTAGGGTTAGTTTTAGAGATGGGATTTGGACTGGTCTAGTGTTAGCATTAGCTTTAGATTTAGGGTAATATTTAGAGCTATGGTTAGTCTTAGGCCTAGGACTTGAATTAGAGCTAGGGTTAATGATAGTTGTAGGATTAGGGTTTGGTTTAGGTTAAGGTTTTGGGTTAGAGCAATGGCTTGTTTTTGTTTTAGGGCTCGGGCTATGGTTAGGTCTAGAAATTAGGGCTTGTGGTTCTGGCTTAAGTTTAGGATTAGATTTAGTGTTAGGGTTAGATCTAGGGTTAGGGATATGGCTATGATGAGAGCTAAGATTAGGGCAAAGGTAATGGATATTGTCAGAAATAGGGCTGGGTGAGAGTGAGTTAGTTTTAGGACTAGGGTTAGGGATAGCGTTAGGGTTAGGGCTAAATTAGGGCTAGGATTAGCACTAGGGTTAGTGTTAGTGTTAGGCCTATGGTTAAGGCTAGTTTTAGGGTTTGTGTGATTGCTAGTGTTAGCGTTAGTTTTAGGGGATGTGATGGCGTTATAGTTAGGTTCAGGGCTAGGTCGAGGGTTAAAATTAGGAATAGAGCCAGGGTGAGGATTTGGATTAGGATTAAGGTCAGGTTTAAGGCTAGGATGAGTGCTAGGTTTTGTGTTAGGGTAAGGGCTAGAATTAGATCTAGGGGTAATGTCAGGTCTAGAGTTACAGTTAGGGATAGTGTTAATGTTAGGTTTATGGCTAGGTCTAGTGTAAGGGTTAGGTTTAGGGTAAGGCTCTGGTTTAGAGCTGGGTGTATTATTAGGGTCAAAGTCCAGGTTAGGGTTTACTTTAGGTTAAGATTTAGGGTTAGGGCTCAAGTTAGCATTAGAGTTAGGGTTAGAGTAGTGAATAGGATTAGGTTTAGGTTTCAGGTTTGGTATAGAGTAATGTATATCGTAAGTTTTAGGGATAGTTTTAGGTTTAGGACTAGGGTTAGCATTTGAGATAGGCTTATGTGTAGGGTAATGGATAGAGTTAGTGCTAGTTAGGGATTGGGCTAAGGTTAGTATTAGGACTAGGGTTAGGGTTAGGCCTAGGTTTAGTGTTAGGGTTAGGTTTAGGTTAAGTGTTTATGGTTAGGGCTAGGGAGAAGTTTACGGTTAAAGTCAGAGCTATGGTTAGAATTAGGTTCAGATTTAGGGCTAGGGTTAGCATTAATGTTAGGGTTATATATAAGGTAATGGATAGAATTTGAGGTAGGATTTGTGCTATGGTTTCTGTTAGGATTAGGGCAAGTTATAGGGTTACATTTAGGGTAAGAGTTAGAATTTGAACTAAGGTTAGGGCTAGGCAAGTTTAAGGGTTAGGGCTAGGGATAGGGTTAGGGTTAGGCTTAGATCTAGTTTTAGTGCTACATTTAGGGCTATATTTTGGGGGAAGTTTATGGCTTTTGTTATGACTATGGGTAATGTAAGTACCAGGATTATGCTTATGGCTAGTTTTAAGGTTAGGGTTATGTATATATCCAGTTTTAGGGGTATATTTTGGGTTAGGATAAGGTTTAGAGCTAGGGTTTGTGTTAGGGTAAGGGTCAGTGTTCAGGTTAGCTTTGGATTTGGGGTTAGGAGCCCAATTTTACTAGGGTTAGTTCTAGGGGTATTTTTATTCATTGTGTTAGACTAATGGTTATTGTTAGTGCTAGAGCTAGGGTTTTTTAGGGCTAAGGCTAGAGTTATGACTATATTTAAAATTAAGTTTAGGTCTAGTGTTAATGTTATGGTTAGGTTTAGGTTTAGGTTTACTGATAGAGCTAGCATTAATATTTGGTTGAGGGTTAGGGTCAGGCTTAGACCTAGGCTTAGTTTTAGGGTCAGAATAAGTGTCAGGGATAGGCTTAGGGTTTGGGTTAGGGTTAGAGGTAGAATGACGTCTAGGGTTAAGACTAGTAATAGAGTTAGGGTTTGGGGTAGGCTAAGTATTAAGGTTAGGACTAGTATAGCATTAGGTTGAGGGTTTGGCTTAGGGTAAACGATAGGGTTAGAGCTTGTGTTAGGGTTAGGGCTAGAATTAGGGTTAGTGTTAGGGTTAAAGTTAGGTTTAGAGTTCAGATTAAGGCTAGGTTTTGTGTTAGGGATAGGGCTATTGCTAATGTAAGACCTGGCTTTACGATTAGGGCTAGTTTTAAAATTCGGATTAGGGATTGGTTTTGTTCATGGTAGGTTTAGAGTTAGGGTGATATTTAGATCTAGGGTTAGTTTTAGGATCAGAGTCCGGGTCATTATTTGTTGCATGGTTAGTTTTAGGACTCAAATTAAGGCTAGGGTAAGGGCTAGGCATAGCATTATGATTTGGTTTAAGTTAAGTGTTAGGATTAGAGCTGTAGCTAGGTTTTTCTTGAATGTTATGTCTAGGGTTAGGGCTAGTTTCCAAATTAGCATTAGGGTTAGGGCTAGTGTTAATGTGAGGTATAGGTTTATGGTTAGGGTTAGATTTAGAGTTAGGGTTAGATTTAGGTTTAGGACTAGGACTATGTTTGGGGCTAGGGTTAGGAGTAGGCTTTGGCTTATTTTAAGGGATAAGGTTAGAACTAGGGATAGGGCTAGGGCGAAAGTTAGAATTAGTCTTACATCTAGGGTTATGATTAGGTTTAGGATTAGGTCTAAATTATGTCTAGAATTAGAGCTAGGGTTAGTATGAGGGCTAGGCCTTGGTTTAGGGCTAGGGTTGGCATTAGGGTTAATGATTGGGTTAGATATTATAGCTAGATGAATGGCTATGGCGAGGGTTCACTTTAAGGTTACGCCTAGTATTAGGGTTAGGGTTAGGTTTAAGTCTAGGTTTAGTTCCAGAATTAGGGCTATGGTTTTCTATTTAACATAAGGGCTAGCATTAGGGCTAGGGCTAATATCAAGTCTAGGGTTATGGTTAGGGATATTTTCAGGGTTTGGTTTATAGCTATGTATAGTGTAAGGGTTAGGTTGAGGGTTAGGTCACTTATAGAGATGGAGTGTTTTTAGATTCAGGATCACGTTTAGGGTTTTTTAGGTTAAGATTTAGGGTTAGGGCTCAAATTAGCGTTAGGATTATGTTTAGAGTTAGGATAATGGATATGATTATGTTTGGGTTTCAGGTTAGGTTTAGAGTAATGGATAGCGTAGGGGTTATGGATAGATTTAGGGTATTCCTAGGATTAGTATTAGGATTAGGGTTAGGGTTAAGGTAATGGACAGGATTAGAGCTAGAGTTAGAGCTAAGGTTATGGTTAGGATAAATTTAGGGTTAGGATTAGGTTTAGAGTTAGGGTTTAGATTAAAGATAGTGTTAGGTTTAGGGTTAGAGCTTAGTCTTAAATTAGGTTAGAACTAAAGTAGGGTTGTGGCTTACATAAAAACTAGGTTTACGATTAGGGCTAGTTTTAGGGTTAGGGTTAGGGCTAGGTTTAGTGTTATGGTTAGGTTTAGTATTAGGGTGATGCTTTGTGGTAGGGTTAGTAATAGGGTCAGAGTCAGGGTCATTGTTAGATTCAGGGTTAGGGGTAACACTCGAATTAGGGCTAGGGTTAAGGGTAGTTATAGTGTTAGTTTTTGTGTTATGGTTAGTGTAAGAATTAGGGCTAGGGCTAATTTCAGGTCTAGGGTTACGGTTAAGTTAGGGTTAGGATTAGGGCTATAGCTCAGTTTTGTTTTAGAACTAGGGCTAGGTTAAGGGCTAGTTTTAGGATTAATAATAATGTTAGGGCTAGTGGTAGTGTGAAGTTTAGGATTAGGGTTAGCGTTATATTTAGAGATATGTTTAGATCTAGGGTTAGGGCTTGGGCTAGATTTAGGGATTAGGTTAGGGCTAGAGTTAGGGTTATGGTAACAGATAGAGGTCATACTAGAAAGAGCTCTAGGGCAAGAGTTAGAGTTAGTCTTAGGGGTAGGGTTAGAGTTTGGGTAAGGTGAGCACTAAATTAGATCTAGGATTAGAGCTAGTGTTAGTGTTAGGGTTAGGCCTAGGTTTAGGGCTAGGGTTAGGGTTAGTGTTTGTGTTAGGGTTAGGGTTATGGTAAGGGGAAGGGGTGTGCTTTTAACTAGGTTCTGAATTAGGGCAAGGGTTGAAATTAGAGATTGGGCTAGGGTTAGGGTTAGGGTTAGGTTCAAGGCTAGGTTTAGGGATAGGATAGGGCTTGGGTTTGTGTTAGGTTTAGGGAAAGATTTAGGTCTATGATTAATGTCAGTTCTAGGGTTACATTTAGGGATAGTGTTAAGGTTAGGTTTATGGCACATTTTTGTAAGGGTTAGGTTTCAGGAAAGGGTCTGGTTTAAAGCTAGGTTTATTATTAGTGTCAATGTCTTGTTTAGGGTTTGGTTTAGGTTATGGTTTAGGTTTAGGACTCAAAGTAGCATTATGATTAGTGTTTGGGTTAGAGTAATTAATAGAGTTAGGTTTAGTGTTCAGGATAGTTTTAGGTAATAGATAGGGTTAATGTTAGAGATAGGTTTAGAGTTAGGCCTAGGGTTAGCATTTGGGTTAGGCTTATATTTAGGGTAATGGATAGGTTTAGGGCTATGTTTATGATTAGGATTAGGGCTAGGGCTAGGGTTAGGGTTAGGGTTAAGCCTAGGATTAGTGTTAAATTTAGGTTTAGGTTACGTGTTATGGTTTGAGCTATGGTTAGGGCTAGGGTTAGAGTTAGAGTTAAGCCTAGGATTAGTGATAAATTTAGGTTTAGGGTACGTGTTATGGTTTGAGCTATGGTTAGGGCTAGGGTGATGGTTAGGGTTAGTGAGATATCTAGGTTTAGGATTAAGGTTAAGTTTAGAGCTAGAGCTAGCATTAAGATTTTGGGTTATGTTAAGATTATGTTTAGGGTAATGGATACAGTTAGAGCTAGATTTTGGCCTTGGTTATGGTTAGCATTAGGATGAGGGTTAGTGTTAGAGTTAGGGCTAGAGTTATATTTTGGGTAATGGTTAGTGTTTGAGGTAGGGTTAGGGTTAGGTCAAGGTTTAGGATTAGGGTTAGGTCTAGGTTTAGGGTTTGGGTTATGCTTAGGGCTAGAGTTAGGGCTAAGTTTTGTGTGAGGTTTAGGACTAATGTTAGGGCTATAGGTAATGTAAGACCTAGAGTTAGGGTTATGGCTAGGTGTAGTGTTAGGGTTATGGCAAATTTTGGGTTAGCATAAATTTTAGAGCTGGGATTTGTGTTACAGGAATGGTCCCTCCCTGTTTGGGTTAAGGTTATATGGCCAGAATTAGGACTTGGTTTGGGTGTAGTAGTAGAGATAGTGTGTGTGTTAGGTTAAGGGTTATTTTGAAGACTAAGGCTAGGTTTTTTTTTTTTTTTTTTTTTAGGTTTAGTGCTAGATTTATGTCTAGATTTATGATTAGGTTTTTTTCTAGGTTGAGTATTAGTGTTAGGTTTAGGTATAGGGTTACCCATAGGGCTAGTATTAGGGTTCAGTTTAGGGTTCGGGCCAGGTTTAAACCTAGGGTTATAATTAGGGTTAGAATAAGAGTAGGGTTAGGGTTAGGGTTTGGGTTATGTTTAGAGCTAGAATGAGGGCTAACGTTACTATAGTAATTGCATTATGGTTTGCTGTAGGCTATGGATTGGGGTTAAGAATAGGGTAGCATTAGGGTGAGGGTTTGGCTTAGGGTACAGCATAGGGTTAGAGGTAAGGTTAGGGCTAATGTGAGGGTTAGAGATAGGTCTAGGTTAAGGATAGGGTTAGGTTTAAAGCTAGGTTTAGGTCTCAGATTAGAGCTTGCTTTTCTGTTAGCACAGGGCTATGGCTAATCTAAGAACTGGCATTATGATAGGGCTAGTTTTAGGGTTATGGTTGGGGCTAGGTCTAGTGTTTGGTTTAAGTTTAGTGTTAGTGTGATGTTTAGAGCTAGGGTTATTGTTAGGGTCTGAATCAGGGTCAGGGCAAGTTCTAGAGTTAGGGTTAGGCCTTAAATTAGGACTAGGATTGGGGCTAGGTATAAGCTTATGTTTTAGTTTAGGTTAAGGAGTAGGGTTAAGCCTAGGACTCGGTTTTGTTTGAGTGCTAGGGCTAGGGTTAGGGTTAGTTTTCCAATTAGCATTAGTGTTAGGGCTAGTGTTAAGGTAAGGTTTAGGCTTTGGGTTAGGGTTCTATTTAGGGTCAGGGTTAGGTCTAGGTTTAGGGCTAGCGTGAAAGTAGGAATGGGGTTGAAGCTAGGTTTATGGCTAGGGTTTGTGTTATGGTAAGGGATAGATTTAGAACTAGAGTTAGTGCTGCGTTGAGAGTTAGTGTTAGTGTAACAGTTAGGGTTAGGTTTAGGACTAAATTTGTGCTATGATTATTGCTAGGGTTAGTGTTTAGCTAGGTTAGGTTTACAATCAGAGTTAGGTTTAGATCTAGAGTTAGGCTAGGACTAAAGAGAGGGCAAGGGTTAGGGCTAGGTTTAGTGCTAGGGTAAGAGTTATGGTAAGGGATAGTGTTAGATCTAGGAATAGGGCTGGGGTGAGAGTTAGATTTTGTCTTAGGCTAGGATTAGGGTTAGGGTTTGTGATAGGATTAAATTAAGGCGAGGATTAGGGCTAGGGTAAGTTTTCTGTTTAGGCCTAGAAATAGGGTTAGGGATAGGGTTATGTTTAGGATAAGGGATGGCATTATAGCTAGTTTTAGAGGTAGGTTGAGGGTTAGAGTAGGGTTAGGGCTAAGCTTACGGTTGGGGTTAGGATTAAGGCTAGGTTTAAGGCTAGGATGAGGGCTAGGGTTTGTTTTAGGTTTAGGGCTGGGATTAGAGCTAGGGCTAATATCAGGTCTAGGGTTATGGTTAAATATAGTTTTAGGGTTAGGTTTATGGCTATATCTAGTGTAAGGGTTAGGCTTAGGGTAAGGTTCAGGTTTAGAGCTAGGGGAATTATTAGGGTTATGGTCAAGTTTAGGGTTTGGTTTAGATAAGGATTTAGGTTTAGGACTCAAATTAGCATTAGGGTTAGAGTTAGGGTAATGATATATTTTGGTTTAGGGTTCAGGTTAGGTTTAGGGTAATTTATAGGCTTAGTGTTAGCAATAGGGTTAGGGTTAGGCTTATGGTTAGCATTAGGTTAAGAATTAGGGTTTTTGTAATGGATTGGATTAGAGTTTATGTTAGAATTAGTGTTATGGTAAGGTATAGGTCTTGAGTTATTGTTAGGGTTATGTTTAGAACTAAGGTTAGTTTTAGGGTTATGGTTAGTGTAAGGGTTAGGTTTTCAGCTATGTTTAGTTCTAGGGAGAGGGTTACTTTTAAAGTAAGGTCTAAGGATATGATTATGTTAGGGTTAGTGCTAGTGTTAGGGTTAAGCTAGGGTTATCATTAAGGTTAGTTTAAGGTTAGGGTAATGGATAGGGTTAGGATAAGGGTTCAGGTTAGGTTTAGAGTAATGGATGTGGTTTTGGTTTCTGATAGATTTAGGTTAGACCTAGGGTTAGGATTAGCATTATGGTATTGTTAGGGAAATTTATAGGGTTAGACCTAGGGTTACTGTTAGGATTAGGGCTAGAGTTAGGGTTAGAGTCAAGTTTAGGGTGATGGTTAGAGTTATGATTAGGTTTCAGGAATGGTTTAAGGTTTGATTTAGGGTTAGTGCTAGGGTAAGGTTAGTGCTAGGGTTATGGTCACGGGTAGGTTTAGGGTTAGTGTTAGGGTTAGGGCTAGAATTATCATTAGGGATAGGGTAATAGGTTTAGATGTCAGATTTGATTTAGGGATAAGTTTAGGTTAGTGTTAGGGTTAGGTTTATGGTTAGGGTTAGGGTTTGTGCTAGCATAGGGTTAGGATTAGGGTTTGGTTCACTTCTAGTTCTAGGTTTAGTTTTATGTTATGTTTAGGGTATTTTTAGCTTTAGGTCTAGTGTTAACATTATGGTTAAGTTTAGGGTCAGGGTAATGGGTAGGGTTCGATCTAGGCTATATGTCTATGTTTCAGGGTAGGAGTAGGGCTAGGGTTAGTGTTAGGGTTAAGGTTTGAGCTAACCTAGGGTTAGGATTAGGGTTAGGTTCACTTCTAGTTCTAGGTTTAGTTTTATGTTTATGTTTAGGGTATGTTTAGCTTTAGGTCTAGTGTTATCATTAGGGTTAAGTTTAGGGTTAGGTAATGGGTAGGTTTTGAGCTAGGGTTAGGGCTAGGCTTAAGGTTAGGATTAGGGCTAGGGTTAGGGTTGGGGTTAGGCCTTCATTACTTTTGGGGTTAGGTTATGTTTTAGGGTTAGGGATTGAGCTAGTATTAGGGCTAGGGCAAGTGTTAGGGTTACAGTCAGGGCTATAGTGTTAGTGTTAGGATTAGGGCTAGGGTTAGCATTAGGTTTAGGTTTATGGTTAGAATAATTGATAGAGTTAGAACTCGGGTTGGGGCTATGGTTTTGGTTAGGATTAGGGCTAGGGTAAGGATGAGAGGTTGGGTTTGGTTTAGGGTTACATTTAGGGTAAGGTTTAGCGTTTGAGTAAGGGATAGGCTAGGACGAGGTTTAGGGTTAGGGTTAGGACTAGGTATAGGGTTATAGTTATGTTTAGGGTTAAGTTTAGGGCTACAATTAGGGCTTGGTTTTGTGTGAAGTTTAGGGCTAGTGTTAGGTGTATTAGTAATTTAAGATCTAGAATTATGGTTATGGTTATATTTAGGGTTCGTCCAGTGTTAATGTTAGTTTTGGGGTTAGGATAAGGTTTAGAGCTTGGGTTTTTGTTAGGGTAAGTATCAAAGTTCAGGTTAGGATTAGGTTTAGGGTTAGGTCCAGAATGAGAACTAGGGTTAGGTCGAGGGGTAGGGTTAGTGCTTCAGTTAGGTTAAGGGTTATTGTTAGGGCGAGGGCTAGGATTATGGCTATATTTAGGATTAGGTGTAAGTCTATTGCTAGAGTTAGTGTTAGGTTTAAGTATAGTGTTACTGGTAGGGCTAGTGTTAAATTTCAAATAAGGGTGAGGGTCAGTTTTAAACCTAGATTTAGTGTTAGAGTCAGAATAAGAGTCAGGGTTAGGGTTAGGGTTTGGGTTAATGCTAGATCTAGAATGTGGGCTAGGGATAGGACTAGTAATAAAGTTAGGGTTTGGGGTAGGCTTAAGATTAGGGTTAGAACTAGGGTAGCAATACGGTGAGGGTTTGGCATAGGGTAAGTGATATGGTTAGAGCTAGGATTAGGACTAGAGATAGGGTCAGGGTTAGGGTTAAAGTTAGGGTTTAGCCTTGGATTAGGGCTAGGTTTTGTGTTAGGTTTAGGGCTATGGCTAATGTAAGAACTGGCATTACAATTAGGGCTAGTTTTAGGGCTAGGTTTAGGGTGAGGTAGAGTGTTAGGATTAGGTTTAGGGATAGGATGATGTGTAGAGCTAGGGTCAGTGTTAGCATCAGAGTAAGGTTTCATATTAGTTCTAGGGTTAGGGTTAGGATTTGAATTAAGGTTAGGGTTAGGGCTAGGTGTAGGGTTAGGTTATGGTTTAGGTTCAGTGTTAGGGTCAGTGTTATGGCTTGGTTTTTACTTGAGGGCTAGGCCTAGGGTTACGGCCAGTTTTCAAATTAGTGTTAGGTTTAGAGCTAGAGTTAGGGTATACTTTAGGCTTATGTTTAGGGTTAGATTTAGAGTTTGGGTTAAATCTAGGTTATGGTTTGGGTTTGTGCTAGGGTTTGGGTTATCATAGGGATAGGGTTAGAACTAGAGATAGGGCTAGGTCAAGAGTTAGAGTTAGTCTTAGGGTTAGGGTTTGGTAGTGTTTGTGTTAGGGCTTTATTTGAGCTAGGATTAGAGCTAAGGTTAGTATTAAGGGTAAGCCTAGATTTAGGGTTAGGGTTAGGGTTATGGTTATGGTTAGGCATGATGTAATCTCTAGGTTTAGAACTAGGGCGAGGGTTAAATTAGGGTTAGGGCTAGTGTTAGGGTTAGGATTAAAACTAAGTTTAGGGGTAGGATTAGGGTTAGGGTTTGTGTTAGGGTTAGGGCTTTATTAGTGCTAGGGCTAATGTCAGGTCTAGAATTATGGTTAGAAATAATTTTAGGGTTAGGATTATGGCTAGGTATAGTTTAAGGGTTAGGTTAAGGTTTAGAGCTAGGGGAATTATTAGGTTAAGGTACAGGGTTCTGGGTTGGATTAGGTTAATGTTAAAGTTAGGGCTCAAATTAGCATTAAGATTAGGGTTAGGATTAGATTTATGGATATGGTTAGGTTTAGGGTTCAGGTTAGTTTTAGTGTAATGGATAGGTTTAGAGTTAGGAATAGGGTTATGGTTATCCTAAGGCTAGTATTAGGGTTAGGTTTAGGATTAAGGTAATGATAGGATTAGAGCTAGGTTTACGGCTAGGGATATTGTTAGAATTAGGGGTAGGTTTAGGGTTAGGTTTTGGGTTATTGCAAGGGTTAGGGTTAGTGTTATATTTAGGGGTAAGTGTTAGAGCTAGCGTTATGGTTATTGTTATTGTTATAGCTAGTGTTAGGGCTCTGATAGGTTTTGGTTTAGCTTAGTGCTAGGGTTAGGGCTACAGCTAATGTAATAACTAGGGTTATGATTAGGGCTAGTTTTAGGGTTAGGGTTAGGGCTAGGCATAGTGTTTGTGTTTGGTTTAGGTTTTGGGTAATGTTTAGAGCTGAATTAGTGTAGGGTCCGAGTAAGGGTCAGGGTTACTTTTAGGGTTAGGGATAGGACTCGAATTAGAGCTAGGTTTAGGGCTAGTTGTAGGCTTAGGGCTTAGTTTAGGTTAAATGTTAATGTCAGGGTTATGGCTCTGTTTTGTTGTAGGGCTTGGGCTAGGTTAGAGCTAGTTTTATGATTAGCATTTGTGTTACAGCTTGTTTTAGTGAGAGATTTAGGCTTAGGTTTAGGGTTACATTTAGAGTTAAGGTTAGATATCGAATTATGGCTAGGACATGGGTTAGGGCTAAGGTTAGGGAAAGTTTTAGGGTTATAGTAAGGGTTGGGTTTAGAACTAGGAATAGGACTAGGGCGAGAGTTAGAGTTAGTCTTAGGGCTATGGTTAGGTTAGGTGTAGGGCTAAATTAGGGCTAGGATTAGGTCTAGGGATTAGTGTTAGGCCTAGTTGTAGGCTTAGGTTTAGGTTTAGGGATAGGGTTAGGTTTAGGGGAAGGGATGGGGTTATAGCTAGTGTTAGGGCTAGGTTGAAGGTTAAAATTATGGTTACGTCTAGGATTATGTTTTGAGTTAGTGATAAGGCTATGTTTAGGGCTAGAATGAGGGCTAGGGTTTATTTTTTTAGCTCTATGGCAAGAATTAGGGCTAGGGCTGTGTCAGGTCTAGAATTACAGTTAGGGATAGATTGAGGTTTAGATTTATGGCTAGGTCTAGGGTAATTGTTAGCTTTAGGGTAAGGGTCAGGTTTAGAGCTGGGGATATTATTAGGATTATAATCAGGTTTCAGGTTTGGTTTAGGTTAGGGTTTAGGATTAGCGCTCAAATTAGCATTAGGTTTAGGGATATGATATGATAGCATAGGGTTAGGTTTAGGGTTCAAGTTTTGTGTAGGGTAATTGATTGGGTTAGAGTTAGTGAGAGGGTTAGGTTTAGGCTTAGGGCTAGCATTAGTGTAAGGGTTAGGTTTAGGATAATGAAGAGGCTTAGAACTAGTGTTAGGGCAAGGGTTATGGTTAGTAGTAGGGCTTGAGTTATGTTTAGGGTTAGGGTTAGGCCCAGGGATAGGATTGGGTTTAGGTTTAGGGTACGGTTTAGGGTTTGAGCTAGGGTTAGCACTAGGGCGAATATTAAGTTTAGGGTTAGACCTAGGTTATAGTTACAGTTAAGGTCGAGGTTAGTGTTAGGATTAGGGCTAGAGTTATCATTAGGTTTAGGGTATTTGATAGGGTTTGATGGTGGGTTCAGGTTAAGGTTAAGATTAGGTTTTGGCTTAAGGTTAGTGTTAGAGATAGGTGTAGGGTTTGGTTTGGGTAATGTTTAGGGTTTGAGCTAGTGTTAGGTCTATGACAAGGTTTAGTTTTATGGCTATTTCTAGGGTTAGGGTTAGGGTAGAATTAGGGTTAGGGCTAGGGTTATCATCGTGGTTAGGGTTAGGGTTTGGGTAATGGGTAGGAATCGAGCTAGAGTTATGGCTAGGGTTAAGGTTAGGATTAGGGCTAGGGTTAAGCTTAGGGTTAGATTTAGGCCAAGGGTTAGTGTAAAGGTTAGGTTATATTTAAGGGTTAGTGGTTTGAGCTAGGATTTGCACTAGGATGAGGTTTAGGGTTATAGTCAGTGTTAGGGTTAGGGTTAAGGATAGGATTAGCATTATGGTTAGGGTTGTGGTTAGGATAATGGATAGAATTATAGGTAGGGTTTGGCCTATGGTTATGACTAGTTTTAGCGTTAGTGGTATGGCTAGGTCTAGTTTGGGGTTAGGTTTTTGGTTAGGAAAAGGTTTTGAGCTATGGTTTGTGTTAGGGTAAGGGTCAGGGTTTGGGTTAGAGTTAGGTTTATGATTAGGTCCAGCATTAGGACTAGGGTTAGGTATAGGGATAGGGTTAGTGTTTGGGTTAGGTTAAGGGTTATTGTTAGGGCTAGGTCTAGGTGTTTGTTTAGGGCTAGGGCTAGAGATATCAGTAGATGAAGGATTAGGTGTAGATCAAGTTCTAGAGTTAGGGTTAGATACAGGTATAGGGTTACAGGTAGTGCCAATGTTAGGGGTCATTTTAGGGTTCAGATCAGGTTTAGACCTATGGGTAGTAATAGGGTAAGAATAAGGGTATGGGTTAGATTTAGGGTTTTGGATAGGGATAGAGCTAGATTGAGGGCTAGTGATAGGACTAGTAATAGAGTTAGGGTTTGGGTTAGGCTAAAGATTAGGTTTAAACCTAGGTAGCATTAGCGTTAGAGTTTGGCTTAGGGTAAGGGATTGGGTTAGTGCTATGGTTAGGGCTAGGCTTAGGGTGAGGGTTAGGGTAAGGGAAAGGGTTAGAATTAAATCTACCGTTAGGGCTCAGATTAGGGCTAAGTTTTGTTTTAGCTTTAGGTCTACGGCTAATGTAAGAACTAGGGTTATAATTAGGGCTAGTTTTAGGGTTATTGTTACATCTACGTCTAGTATTAGGTTAGGTTTAGGGTTAGGTTTATGTTTAGGATAACGGATAGGTTAGGGTTAGGGAATGTGTTAGGGTTAGGCTGAATGTTAGCATTAGGGTTAGGGTTCAGTTAGGATATTGGATAGGGTTAGAGCTAGGGTTAGAACTAGGGTTTTCGTTAGAGTTAGAGCTAGGGTTAGGGTAAGTTTTAGTGTTAGTGTAAAGATTTAAGTTTGGGTTAGGTTTAGGGTAAGGGTTAGAGCTACATTTAGGCTTAGAGAAAGGGTTAAAGCGAGAGTTTGGGCTCAGATTATGGCTAGGTTTTAGGTTTCATTAGGGCTAGTGTTAGGGATATGCCTTATGTAAGAACTAGGGTTATGATTAGCACTAATTTTAGGGTTACAGTTAGGGCTAAGTCTAGTTTTAGGCTTAGTTTTGAGTTTAGGGTGATGTTTTGAGCTAGGGTTAATGTTAGGTTCAGAGTTAGGTTAAGGGTTAGTTTTAGGTTAGGGGTAGGACTTGGATTAGGGATAGGCTTAAGGCCAGATGTAGGGTTAGGATTTTGTTTAAGTTAAGAGTTAGGGTTAGTGCTATAGTTTGGTATGTTATAGGGCTAAGGCAAAGGTGTAAAGGATAGGGATAGAACTCGAAATATGGCTAGGCGAGAGTTAGATTTAGTCTTAAGGCTAGGGTTAGGGTTAGGGCTAAACTAGGCCTAGGAATAAGTCTAGGATTAGTCTTATGGTTAGGCCTAATGTTAGTTCTATGTTTAGGGTTAGGTTTAGGGAAAGAGATTGGGTTATAGCTAGGTTTAGGGCTAGGGTGATAATCAGAATTAGGTTTAGGGATAGGGTTAGTATTGGTTTAGGATTAAGGCTAGATTTGGAGTTAGGATAATGGCTAGGGTTTTTGTTAGGGTTAGGGCAAATTTTAGAGATAGGAATAATATCAGGTTTGGGGTTATGGCTAGGGGTAGTTATACGGTTAGTTTTATGGCTAGGTCTTGTATAAGGGTTAGGTTTAGGGTAAGGATCAGGTTTAGAATTAGGTGCTTTTTGAAGGTCAGCCTCAGGTTTCGGTTATGGTTTAGTTTAAGTTTTAGAGTATGGGCTTAAATTAGCATTAGGTTTAGAGATAGGTTTAGGGTAATGGGTAAGTTTAGGTTAAGGATTCAAGTTAATATTAGGATAATGGGTATGGTTAGGATTTACAGGGTCAGGGTTAGGCCTAGGGTTAGCTTTTTTATGGTTATTGTTAGGGTAATGGATAGCATTAGAACTAGAGTTAGGGCTAGTGTTTTGGTTAGGATTAGGGCTAGAGTTAGGGTTAGGGTTAGGGCTAGGACTAGTGTTAGAATTAGTGTAAGGGTTAAAGCTACTGTTAGGTCTCGGTTTAGAGCTAGGTTTTGGTTAGAGTTAGCGCTAGGGTTAAAAGTTACAGCCAATGTACAGACTATGGTTATGATTTGGGCTAGTTATAGTATTAGAGTTAGGTCTAGGTCTATTTTTAGGGTTAGGGTTAGGGGTATAGTTATATTTAGAGCTAGAGTTAGTGTAAGGGTCAAATTCAAGGTCAGGGTAAGTTTTCGTGTTAGGTTTTGGACTTGAATTAGAGCTAGGCTTAGGGCTAGGTGTAGGGTTAGGTTTTGGTTTAGGTTAAGTTTGAAAGTTAGGACTATATCTCAGTTTTGTTTTAAAGCTAGTACTATGGTTAGGGCTAGTTTCAAGATTAGTGTTACATTTAGGGCTAGTGTTAGGGTTAGGTTTAGGCTCAGGGTTAGAGTTAGATTTAGAGTTAGCATTAGATCTAGGGTTAGGTCTAGGGCTAAGGATAGTGCTAACGTTAGATCTAGGTTTATGGCTATGATTAGGGTTAATGTAAGGGATAGGTTAGAGCTAGGGATAGAGCTAGGGTGAAATTGAGAGTTAGTCTTAGGGCTAGGCTTAGGGTCTGGGTTAGGTATAGGCCTTAATTAGGGCTAGGAATATGGCTAGGTTTATGGTTATGTTTAGGCCTTGAGTTAGTTTTAGGCTTAGAGTTATGTTTAGTGTAAGCCATGGGGTTAGAGCTAGGTTTAGGGCTAAGGTGAAGGTTAGAATTAGAGTTAGGGCTAGGGTTTTGTTAGAGTTACTATTAAGGCTAGCTTTAGGGCTAGAATGAGGGCTAGGGTGTTAGGTATAGGTCTAGTGTTACCATTAGGGTTAGGTTATCACTTAGGGTAAAGCTTAGGGTTAGAGTTAGGGTTAGGGCTAGAGTTAGGGTTAGGGTTAGGTTAAAGCTAGGTTTAGGGCTCAGATAAAGGCTAGTTTTTTTTTGTGTTAGGGTGAAGCTAGTGTTAGGGCATTCACTAATGTAAGAACTAGGGTTACCATTAGGGTTAGTTTTATGGTTAAGTTTAGGGGTAGGTCTAGTGTTAGCGTTAGATTTAAGGTTAGGGTGATATTTAGAGCTAGGCTTAGTTATACAATATTAGTGAGAGTCAGGATTAGGGTTAGAACTCAAATAAGGATTAGGGTTATGGTTAGGTTTTGGTTTAAGGTTAGGATGGTGTTTAGAGCTAGGATGAGTTTAGGATATTAGTCAGGTTCAGGGTTAGTTTTAAGGTTAATGTTACGTCTCGAATTTAGTTCACAGTTAGGTCTAAATGTAGTTTTAGGGTTTGGTTTAAGTTAAGGTTTAGGGATAGGGCTATTGCTTGGTTTTGTTGTACTGCTAGGGTTAGGGTTAGTGATATTTTTTGAGATTAGCATTAGGGTAAGGGTTAATGTTAGTGTTAGGCTTAGGATCAGGGTTAGGGTTAAATTTAGAGTTAGGGTTAGATATAAGGTTAGTTCTAGGACTAAAAATAGGGCAAGTGTTAAGGCTAGGGTTAGGGCTATGTTTAGGGTTAGGGTTAGGGTTATGAATAAGGCTAGGTTTAGGGCTAAGTTGAGGGCTAGTATTTGTTTTATGGTTAGGGCTAGGATTAGGTATATGGCTAATTTCAGTTCCATAATTATGGTTAAAGATAGTTTTAGGGTTAGCATTTTGACTTCATCTAGGGTAATTGTTAGATTTAGTGTTACAGTCAAGTTTAGAGCCAGGTATATTATTAGGTTCAAGGTCTCATTTAGGTTTGGAATAGGTTAAGGTTTAAAGTTAGGGCTCAAATTAGTGTTAGGGTTAGGGTTAGGATAATGATAGGGTTAGGATTAGGGTTAAGGTTAAGTTTAGGGCAATGGAAAGAGTTAGGATTAGGGAAAGGGTTAGATTTATGCCTAGGGCTTGCATTAGGTGTTAGGGTTATGGTTATGGTAATTGATAGAGTTAGAGATCCGTTTAGGGCTAGGGTTATGGTTACGATTAGAGCTAGGGTTAGGGTTAGGATTAAAGCTAGGGTTAGGGCTCAGTTTAGGGCTAGGTTTGGGTTAAGTTATGGCTAAGGATATGGTTACTGCTAATGTAAGTACTAGGATGATGATTAGGGCTAGTTTTAGGGTTTTAGGGCTAGGGTTAGTGTTAGGATTAGGTTTAAGGTTAGGGTGATATTTAGAGCTAGTAGTGTTAGGGTCATTGTCAGGTTTAGGTTTAGTTTTAGTGTTCGGTTTACAACTCGAATTAGGGCTAGGGTTAGGGCTAGTTGTAGGGTTAGGATTTTGTTTAGGTTAAGGGTTAGGGTTAGAGCTATGGCTTTGTTTGCTTTAGGTCTAGGGCTAGGATTAGAGCTAGTTTTAGGATTAGTCTTATGGTTTGGGCTAGTGTGAGGGTTAGGCTAAGTCTTTGGGTTACAGCTAGATTTAGAGTTAGGTTTATTATAAGGTTAGTGCTAGGGCTAAGAAAATGGCAAGGGTTAGTACTAGGGTTAGGCTAAGGTTAGGTTTACGGTAAGGAATATGGTTAGAAAAAGTGATAGGGTAGTGTAAGAATTAGACTAATTCTTAGGGCTATGATTAGGTTTAGGAATAGGGCTAAATTATGGCTAGGGTTAGTGTTAGGCCTAGGGTTATGGCTAGTTTTAGAATTAGCATTAGGATTTGAGCTGGTTTTAGGGTTAGGCTTAGGCATCGACTTAGGGTTAGATTTAGTGTTAGGTTTCCATCTAGGGTTAGTGCTACGGCTAAAGATAAGGCAGGGTTTATGACTGTGATTACGATAAGAATTAGGGTTTTGTTCAGGGTAAAGGATGTGGTTTCAGCTAGGTTTAGGGTTACGGTGAGGGTTAGTATTAGAGTTATTGCTAGGGTTATCATTAAGGATAGGTTTAGGGCTAGGATGAGGACTAGGGTTTATGTTATTTTAGGGATAGTATTAGGGCTAGGGCTAATGTTATGTCTAGGTTACAGTTAGGGAAAGATTTAGTTTTAGGTTTATGGCTTGGTCCAGTGTAAAGTTAGGTTTTTGGTAAGGGTCAGATTTAGATGTAGGATTTTTTTTAGGGTCAGAGTCAGAATTAGGGTTTGGATTAAGTTAGGGTTTAGGTGTAGGGCTCTAATTAGTGTTAGATTTAGGTTTACAGTAATGACAGTGTTAGGTTTAGGGTTCAGGTTTGGTTTAGTGTAATAGATAGGGTTAGTGTTAGGCCTAGGTTTGGCATAGTGTTAGGGTTATTATGAAGGTAATGCATAGGGTTAGACCTAAGGTTAGGGCTAGGGTTATGTATAGGATTAGGGCTAGTGTTTGGCTTAGGGTTAGGATTAAATTTAAGGTTAAAACTAGTTTCATCACTTGGATTAAGACTAGGATTTGGGTTAAGTTAGTGCTAGGGTTAAGGCTATGGCTAATGTATAAAGTAGGGTCATGATTCACACAAGTTATAGGGTTAGGTTTATGGCTAGGTCTAGTGTTAGGGTTAGGTTTAGGGTTATGTAGACCTAAGGTTATAGCTGGAGTTAGTGTTAGGCTCAGAGTCAGGTTCAGGTTTAGTTTTCGGTTTAGGGTGAGGACTAGAATTTGGGTAGGGTTAGGGCTAGGTGTAGGGTTAGTGTTGGGTTTAGATTAAGGATTAGGGTTAAGGCTATGACTTGTTTTTTTTTTTTTTTTTTAGGGTTAGGTGTAAGGTTAGGACTAGTTTTAGGATAAGCATTAGGGTTTGGGCTAGTGTTATTGTGAGGTTTAGGTTTAGGTTAAGGTTTTTGTTAGGGGTAGGGCTAGATTTATGGCTAGATGTAGTCTTAAGATTAGGGTGAGATTTAGAGTTAGGTTTAGATCTAGAGTTTGAGCTAGGGCTAAGGATAGGTCTAGAGTTAGGGCTTAGTTTAGGTCTAGATTTAGGGTGATGCTAAAGGATAGCATTAGAACAAGTTATAAGGCTAGGGAAAGAGTTAGAGTTAGTCTTAGGGCTATGGTTAGGTTTAGTGTTAGGGATAGGACTAAATTGGGGCTAGGATTAGGGTTAGGGTTAGTGTTAGGGTTAGGCCTAGGGTTAGGGCTAGGTTTAGTGTTAGGTTTAGGGTTAGGGTTAGATTTAGTGTAAGGGATGGGATTATAGCTAGTTTTAGGACTACGGTGAAGATTAGGGTTAAATTTAGAGTTAAGGTTAGTTTAGGGTTATGATTAAGGTGAGGTTTATGGCTAGGATGTGGGCTCAGATTTGTGTTAGTGTTAGGGCTAATCAGGTCTAGGATATTTTTAGGGATAGTTTCAGGGTTAGATTTATGGTTAGGTCTATTGTAAGGGTTAGTTTTCTTATTAGGGTCAGGATTAGAGCTATGGGTATTACTAGGGTCTGGGTCAGTGTTACGGTTTGGGTTAGGTTAAGGTTTAGGTTTGGGGCTTGAATTAGCATTAGGTTTAGGGATAGGGTAATGATATGGTTAGATTTAAGGTTCAGGTTAGGTGTAGGTTAATGGATAGGGTTAAGGCTAGTGATTGGAGTAGGGTTTGGCCTAGGGTGAGCATAGGGTTTAGGGTTATCATTAGGATAATGGATAGGGTTAGAGCTAGGCTTAGGGCTAGGGTTATGGTTAGGATTAGGTCTAGTGTTAGGCTTAGGTTTAGGGTTAGGTCTAGGGTTATGGTTAGGTTTAGCTTTATGGTTAAAGCTATTTTAGGGCTTGGTGAGGGCTAGGTTTTGCAATAGGTTAGGGCTATGGCTAATGTAAGAACTAGTGTTATGAAAAAGGCTAGTTTTATGGTTAATGATAGGACTAAGTGTAGTTTTATGTTTAGGTTTAGGATTAGGTTGATGTTTAGAGCTAGGGTTAGTGTTAGTTTCAGAAACAGTATTTGGATTAGGGTAATGGTTAGTGTTAAAGCCAGAATTAGGACTTGGTTTAGGTCTAGGGGTATAGTTAGTGTTTGTGTTAGGTTAAGGGTTATTGTTAAGGCTAGGTCTAGGATTTTCTGTAGGTCTAGGGCTAGAGTTATGGCTAGATTTATGATTAGGTTTAGGTCTAGAGCTAGTGTTAGGTTGAGGTTTAGGTATAAGTTTAATGGTAGGGCTAGTGTTAGGGTTCAGTTTATGGTTAGGTTCAGGTTTAGACCTACAATTAGTGTTAGTGTCAGGATAAGGGTCAGGGTTAGTGTTAGGGTTTTGGTTATGGTTAGACCTAGAATGAGGGCTAAGGTTAGGACTACGAAGAGGTTTAGGGTTTGGGATAGGCTAAGGATTAGGTTTAGGACTATGTTTAGCATTAGTCTGAGAGTTTGCCTTAGTGTAAAATATAGGGATAGAACTAGGGTTAAGACTAGGTTTAGCACTAAGGTTAGGCTTAGGTTTAGGGATAAAGCTCGGGTTAGGGCTAAGATTAGGGCTAGTTTTGTATTTTGGTTAGGGCTAGGGTTAGTGTTACGGCTAACTTAAGAACTAGGGTTACAATTAGGATTAGTTTTAGGGGTAGGTTTTAGGGTTAGGTTTAGGGGTAGGTTTAGTTTTAGGGTTAGGTTAGCGTGGTGTTTAGAACTAGGGTTAGTTTTAGGTTATGAGTCAGGTTCATGGTTAGGTTTAGGGTTAGGGTTAGGACTCAAATTAGGTCTACGGTTAGGGATACATGTAGGTTTAGGGCTTGGTTTAGGTTAAGGGTTAGGGTTAGGGGTATGGCTTGAATTTGTTATAGGTCTAGGGCTAAGGTTAGGGCTAGTTTTATGATTAGCCTTAAGGTTAGGGCTCATTACAGGCTTAGGCTTAGGCATCAGGTTAGGTTTAGATTTAGAGTTAGGTTTCATCTAGGGTAGTGCAAGGGCTAAGGACAGGGCAAGAGTTGTGACTACCGTTGGGTGTAGGTTTAGGGTTATGGTAAAGGATAGGGTTACAACTAGGGATAGATTGTGTGTGAGAGTTATAGTTTGTCTTAATTCTATCGTTAGGGTTAGGGTTAGAAATAGGGCTAAATTAGGGCTAGGATTTGGTTAGGTTTAGTTTTAGGGTTAGAGTTAGGGCTAGAGTTAGAGTTAGGATTACAGTTAGGGCTAGGGGTAGGGTTATGGTTAGGGTAAGGTTTAGGGATTAATTTGGCTTTAGGACTAGGGCAAGTGTTAGGTTTAATGTTTGCTCTAGGGTTATGGTTATGGTTAGAGTTAGGGTTAGGGTTAGGGCTATGGTTTTTATCAGGGTTAGTGTTTGGCTTAGGGTTGGTTAGATGTAAGGTTACGGTTAGGGTTATGGTTAGGTTTAGGGTTAACTTAAGGTTTAGGTCTAGATATAGTGTTGGGTTTAGGGTTTGAGTTATGGTTAAGGCTATGACAAGGGTTAGGGTTAGGGTTAGGTCTAAGGTTACGTTTATGTTTAGGGTTAGGAATAGGTTTAGGTTTAGGGCTAGGTTTATCATTAGAGTTAAAGATAGGATTAAGGTAATGGCTAGGGTTAGAGCTAGGATTAGTGCTATGGTTAAGGTTAGAATTAAGACTAGAGTTAGGTTTATGGTTAGGGATAGGTATAAGTTTAGGTTTAGGCTAAGGGTTAGGCTTTTAGCTAGAGTTAAGATTAAGGCGAGGGTTAGGGTCAGGGATACGTTTAGGGTTATGGTTTTGCTTTGGGTAGGTTTAAGCCTAGGATTAGGGCTAGGTTTTGTGTTAGGTTTAGGTACTGATTAGGGCTAGTATTAGTGTTAGGTTTATGGCTAAGTGTAGTGTTAGTTTTAGGTTTTGGGATAAGGGTCAGGTCTAGAGCTAGGTTTAGTGTTTATGTAGGGGCAGTTTTAGTTTAGTGTTAGGGTTAGGGTGAAACCAGAATTAGGACTAGGTTTAGGTCTAGAGGTATGATTAGTGTTTGCTTTAGGTTAAGGGTTATTGTTACGTGTATGCCTAAGTTTTTTTTTTTTTTTTTTTCTTTTTTTTTCGGTCTATGTCTAGAGTTATGGCTAAATTTAGGATTAGATTTAGGTCTAGTGCTAGTGTTAGGATTAGGTTTAGGTATAAATTTACATGTAGGGCTAGTTTTAGGTTTCAGTTTAGGGTTTTAGGGTTAGGGTCAGGTTTATTCCGAGGGTTATTTTTAAACTTAGGATTGGGGTTAGGGTTAGGGCTAGAATGAGGGATAGGTTTAGGACTAATAATAGGGTTAGTGTTTTGGCTAGGCTAAGGATTAGGGTTAGGACTAAGGTTAGAATTTGGATAGGGCTTGCCTTAGGGTAAGTGATAGAGTTAGACCTGGGGTTAAGGCTAGGGCTAGGTTTAGGGTTAGGGTTACATCTAGGTTTAGGACTCAGATAATGGCTAGTTTTTCTCTTAGGTTTAGGCCTGGTATTATGGCTATGGCTAATGTAAGAATTAGGGTTATTATTGGGTTAGTTTTTGGATTAGTTTTTGGTCTAGGTCTAATTTAGCATTATCTTTAGAGTTAGTGTGATATTTAGAGCTAGGGTTAGTGTTAGGATATAAGTCAGGGTCAGGGTTCATTTTAGGCCTACGTCTCAAATTAGAGCATGGAGTTTATGGCTAGGTGTAGAGTTAGGGTTTGCTTTAGGTTAAGGTTTATTGTTAAAGCAGTGGCTCTGTTTAGTTTTAGGGCTAAGGCTAGGGTTTGGGCTAGTTTTAGGTTTAGTGATAGTGTTAGGTCTAGTAGTAGGGTGAGGTTTAGGCTTAGGTTTAAGGTTAGATTTAGAGTTATGGTTAGATGTAGGAATAAGTATAGGGCTAGAATTAGTTTGAAGATTAGGGCTTGTGTTAGTTTTATGGTAACTGAAAGGATTAGAACTAGAAATAGGCCTAGGGCGAAAGTTAGAGTTAGTTTTAGGCATAGGGTTAATGGTAGTGATAGGGTTTGGGCTAAATTAGGGCTAGGATTAGCGATAGGGTTAGTGTTAGGTTATGGCCTATGGTTAGGGATAGAGTTTGGATTAGTGTTAGGGTAAGGGTTAGGGCCATAGTTAGGGGAAAGGATGGGGTTATAGCTAGATTCAGGGAGAGGGCAAGGGTTAAAAATAGGGATAGGGCTAGGGTTAGGGTTCGGATTAAGATTAAGGCTGGGTTTAGGGCAAGGATGAGGGCTAGGGTTTGTGATAGGTGTAGGATTAGTATTAGGGCAAGGGCTAATGTCAGGTCTAGGTTTATGTTTAGGGTAAGTTTTAGGGTTAGGTTGTGGCTAAGGCTAGTGTAAGGCTTAGGTTTAGAATAAGGGTCAGGTTTAGAGCTGGGTGTTTTATTTTTAGGGTCAGGGTCGGGTATTGTTTTGTTTAGGTTAATGTTTAGGGTTAAGATTTGAATTAGTGTTAGTGTTAGAGTAGGGTTAGGGTAATGAATAGGGTTAGGTTTAGGGTTTAGGTTAGGTTTAGAGTAATTTGAAAGGTTAGTATTAGGGATAGTGTTAGCGTTAGGCCTAGGGTTACCATTTATGTTAGGCTTATCTTTAGGGTAATGGATAGGTTTAGAGCTAAGATTACGGCTAGGGTTAAAGTTAGGGTAAGGGCTAGAGTTAGGGTTAGGCCTAGGATTAGTGTTAGGGTTTATTAAGGATAAGTGTTAGTGTTTTAGCTAGCCTTAGGGCTAGGGCAAGGCTTAGAGTCTTGGTTAGGTCTAGGGTTACTGGTAGGGTTATGATTAGAAATAGGTTTAGGGATAGAATAATGGCTAGGTTTTGTGTGAGGTTTATGGCTAGTGTTAAGGCTATGGGTAATGTAAGACCCAGGGTTATGGTTATGGCTAGTTTAGGGTTAGCATTATTAATCAGTCCAGTTAAGGTTAGGTTTTGATTAGGATAAGGTTTAGAGCTAGGATTTGTGTTAGGGTAAGGGTCATTGTTTGGGTTAGGGTTACATTTAGGCTTAGGGCCAGAATTAGTACTAGCATTGGTTCTAGGTATAGGGTTAGTCTTTGCGTTAGGTTAAGGGTTATTGTTAGGGCTAGTGCTAAGTTTTTGTTTAGGGCTAGGGATAAATTTATGACTCTATTTAAGATTCGGTTTGGTCTAGTGCTAGTGTTAGGATTTGGTTAGGTATAGTTTCTCCAATAGGGGTACTGTTAGGGTTTGGTTTAGGTTTAGGGTCAGGATTAGACTTAGGGTTATTGTTAGGGTCAGAATAAGTATCAGGGTTAGGATTAGGGTTTGGGTTAGGTTTAGAGGTAGAATGAAGGCTAGGGTTAGGACTAGTATTAGAATTAGGTTTTGGGGTAGGCTAAGGATGAGAGTGAGGACTAGGGTAGCATTAGGGTGAGGCTTTGGCTTAGTGAAAGGGATAGGGTTAGAGGTAGGTTTAGGTTTAGGGCTAGGGTTGTGGTTAGGGTTAGGTTGAAACCTAGGGTTAGGACTCGAATTAGGGCTAGGATTTGTGTTCACATTAGCGATACAGCTAAAGTAAGAAGTAGGTTTCTGATTAGAGCTAGTTTTAGGGTTAGAATTAGGGTGATGTTTAGAGATAGGGTTACTTTTAGGGTCAGAATAAGGGTCAGGGTTAATTCTAGGGTTAGGGTTAGGACTCACATTAGGGATAGAGTTAGGGCTAGGTGTAGATTTATTGTTTGCTTTAGGTTAAGGGTTATAGTTATGATTATGGCTTGGTTTTGATTTAGGGCTAGGGTAGGGTAAGGTCTAGTGTTCCAATTAACATTAAGGTTAGGGCTAGTGTTAGGTGAGGTTTATGATTAAATTTATGGTTAGATCCAGGTATAGGGCTAGGGTGCAGGATAAGGCTAGGGTTGGGTCTAAGGATAGGCTAGGGTTTGGGTTATGGTAAGGGATAGGTTTAGAACTAGGGATAGGGCTCAGGTAAGAATGAGAGTTAATGTTAGGTTTGGGGATAGGGTGAAGTTTAGGATTGGGCTAAATTAGGGCTAGGATTAGCACTAGGGTTAGTGCTAGTTTTAGGCCTAGGTTTAGGGCTATTGTTAGAACTAGGGTTAGGGTTAGGGTAAGGTATGATATTACAGCTAGGTTTAGGGCTGGGGCAAGGGGTAAAATTAGGGTTAGAGCTAGGATTAAATATAGGATTAGAATAAAGTCTAGGTTTAGAACTAGGATTAGGGCTAGGGTTTATGTTAGGTTTAGGGCTAGGATTAGGGTTAGGGCTAATGACAGGTCTAGGGTTATGGTTAGTGTTAGTTTTAGGGTTAGGTTTATGGCCACATTTATTTTAAAGGTTAGGTTGAGGATTGGGGTCAGCTTTAAAGCTAGTGTTATTATTAGTGTCAGAGTCAGAATTAGGGTATGGGTTAGTTTCAGGTTTAGGGTTAGGGATCAAATATACCATTAGGCTTAGGGTAATGGATATGGTTAGGTTTAGGTTCAGGCTAGGTTTAGGTAATGGATAGGGTTAGGGTTAGAGCTTAGGATATGGTTAGTGTTAGGGCTATATTTCCGGTTATGAAAAGGTTTAGGTTTAGGGTTAGGTTAAGTTATGTGTTAGACCTAGGATTAGGTTTATGATTAGGTTTAAAGCTATGTTTAGCGCTCAGATTAGCACTAGGTTTGGGGTTAGGTTAGGGCTATTTAGGACTGTGGTTAATGTAAGATCTAGGGTTATGATTAGAGCTAGTTTTAATGGTTAGCATTAGGTCTATGTCTAGTGTTACGGTCAGGTTTATATTTAGGGTGATGTATATATATATATATATATATATATATATATATATATATATATATATATATATATATATATATATAAAATTAGGAATTAAGTCTAGGGTTAAAATTAGGTGAGGGTTATGGTTAGGTCTATGGCTCAGTTTTGTTTAGATCTAGGGCTAGGGTTAGGGCTAGTTTTAGGATTAGTGATAATATTAGGGCTAGTGGTAGGGTGGGTTTTAGGTTTAGATTTATTTTTATGTTTAGATCTAGGTTTAGGCATAGGGTTAGGGCTAGGTTTAGGGTTAAGGTTAAGTCTAGTGTTTGGATTATGTTAACAGAAAGGGTTACAACTAGAAATATGGCTAGGGCGAGAGTTAGAGTTAGTCTTAGGGCTAGTGTTAGAGTTAGGTTGATGGTTAGGGCTAAATTAGAGCTAAGATTAGTGCTAGGGTTTGTGTTAGTGTTAGGTATATGATTAGGGCTTGGATGACGGTTTGTGTTAGGGCTAGGGCTAAGTTTAGGTATAGGCCTAATGTCAGGTCTAGCATTATGGTTAAGGATAGTTTTAGGGTTAGATTATGGCTAGGTCTAATGTATATGGTAAAGGTCTGGTTAAGAGTTAAGTTAATTATTAAGGTCAGTGTCAGGTTTAGGGATTGGTTTCAGTTAAGTATTAGGATTAAGACTCAAAATGGCATTATGTTTTGGGCAATGGATGGGGTTATATTTAGGGTTCAAGTTAGGTTTAGGGTTTTGAATAGGCTTAGGGATAGCTATACGGTTAGGTTTAGTCCTATTGTTAGCATTGGGTTTAGGCTTATGTTTAGAGTAATGGATAGGATTACAGCTAGGGTTGAGGCTAGGTTTATGGTTATGATTATAGCAAAAGTTAGAGTTAGGGTTAGGGTTAGATTTAGGGTAAGACTTAAGGTTGAGCTAGGTTTAGGCCTAGGGAGAGGTTTAGGGTTAGAGCAGGTCTTGGGTAAAGTATAAGGTTAGGGATATAGTTAGCATTAGGGTTATTATTATGGTTATGATAATGTATAAAGTTAGAGCTAGAGTTTGGGAAGTGGTTACAGTTAAAATTATAGTTAGGGATAGGACTATGTAATTGTTTAGGGTTAGGATTAGGGTAGGTTTAGAGGTAGTGTTAGGTTTAGAGTTATTTTATTCAAATTTCTTTGATATAATACAGGATTCATCTTTGACTAACCTTACTCTCTTTGCCAGGTTTAGTCCTTTGGTTCAACTGTTTGGTGTCAGAAACATTTAGTATTTTAATTTTACTTCATTTTAACCTATATGAGTAAATGGAAATAGACCTGGAAATCAAACAGGATTTTTGGTAGCTGCTTGAAACTGCACATACACCCTCAATTCTCTGTGAGGACACTCTGGTATGTTCCTTCTGAGTGTAGGCCTAAGGTGAAGCATGCAAAAACAACTTTATCCAAGAGCCCTTAAGGAGAAAGCAGGGAAATATGCACTGAAATTCCTCCCATAATTATTTGGTCCGATTTGTTTGATACTGTGTAGGATTCATCATTTAGCTTGCCCCACAAAGCTATCCAAGTGTGGTACTTCTAGGATCAATGGTTCTCTAATCCAATTAGGGTTAGTGTTAGGTTTAGGGTTAGGGCTAGTGTTAGGTGTAGTGTGAGGGTGAGAGTTAATTTTGTTCAAATTTCTTTGATACTTGAAAGGAGTCATCTTTTAACCAGCCTTAATATGCCCCCTAGGTTTGGGCCTTCTCATTTTAATGGTTCATTATCAGGAGCATTCTGTATTTTAAGGTTTCACTTCATATTGACCTATATAGGTAAATAAAAATGGAGGTTGATATCAAACCATGTTGGTGCTAGCTGCTTAAAACTTCAAACACTGAATCAGTTTCCTGAGGGCACTCTCTGATTTGTTCCTTGTGAAAGTAGCCCTAAGATAAAGATGGCAAATCAACTTTATCTGAGAGTACTTTAGAAGAAAACAGTGAAATATGCATGAACTGAAATACCACCTCAATTATTTGGTCATATTTCATTGACACGGCATAGGATTCATCTAATAGCTTATGCCACTAGGCTCCCCAAGTTTGTGAATTCTAAGATCAACAGTTTTTTTTAAGACAGTTTAGGGTTTATGTTAAGGTTAGTGTTAGGACTAGTGTTAGAGCTAGTATTAGGGTTACAGTTAGTTTTGTTCAAATTTCTTTGATATTGGGAAGGATTCATTTTTTGCTTTCCTTACTATATTTACCATGTTTGGTCCTCCTAGGTTCAATAGTTGATTGTTAAGGAACATTTTATATTTTAAAGTTTCAGTTCATTTTTTACTATTATGGTAAATGGAAATAGAGTTGGAAAATAAAAAAAAAAGTTTTGATGCTAGCTGCTTGAAACTTCACACTCCATCAATTTTCTGTGGGAAATCTCTGGTTTGTTCTTGTGAAAGTAGGTCTAAGCTGAAGTATGTAAAAACAACTGTAATCTGAGAGTCCTTTAGGAGAAAACAGGGAAATATGCATGTACTGAAATACTCCATGAACTATTTTGTCAGATTTCTTTGATACTGTGCAGCATTCATCCCTTAGCTTTCTCCACTCGGCTGCCCATGTTTGGAACTTCTAAGATTAAAGGTCTCATAAAAAAAGTTAGGGTTAAGAGAAGTGCTAGGGTTAGAGCTAGTTTTAGGGTTAGAGTTAGTTTAATTCAAAATTCTTTGATACTTGGTAGGATTTATCTTTTAGCTATATTTACTCTGTTCCCCAAATTTAGGCCTTCTCAGTTCACATGATCGCTGTCAGGAAAAGTTTGTATTTTAAGATTTCACTTCATTTTATCCTTTACGGGTAAGTTAATGAAGGTAAAAATCAAACAGGGTTTGTGCTAGCTGCTTGAAACTTCACGAATTCCATCAGTTCTCTGTAGGGACTCTGGTATGTTTCTTGTGAAGGTAGGCCTAAGCTTAAGCATGCAAAAACAAATTTATCTGAGAGCCCTTTAGGAGAAAACAGGGAAATATGCATGTACTGAAATACCTCCCATTATTATTTGGTCAGATTTGTTTGATGCTGTGTAGGATTCATCGCTTAGCTTGCCCCACAAGGCTCCATAAGTGTGGGAATATTAGGATCACAGGTTTTTTAATCACATTAGGGTTAGGGTTAGGTTTAGGGTTAAGGCTAGGGCTAGGGTTAGAAGTAATGTTAGGGTGAGAGTTAGCTTTGTTCAAATTTATTTGATACTGGGCAGGAGTCATCTTTTATCTAGCTTTAGTATGCTGCCAAGGTATGCTCTTCTCAATTAAATGGTTCGCTATCATGAACACTTTGTATTTTAAGGTTTCATTACATTTTGACCTATATGGGTACATGGAAATGAACGTGGAAATCAAACAAAAGGGATCCGTTCCCCAAACGTAACAGTAAATCTAACATTAAATTTAGCCCTAATCTTAGGCCTAAGCCTAACACTAATCCTAAACCTATTCCTAGCCTTAATTTAGTCCTAACCCTAACCCTAACCCTAGCCATAATGCTAACTCTTACTCTTGCCCTAGCCCTATTCATAGTTCTAACCCTATCCCTTACAATAACCAAAACACTAGCCCTAACTTTAGCTCTAACACTAGCCATAGCCCTATCTTAGATTTAATAATAAATCTAAATGTACCCCTAATCCTAAACTAACCCTAACACTAGCAATAACAATAATGCTAATCGTAAAACTACCCTTAAATTTAGCCTTAGCCCTAAAACAAAACTGAGCAATAGTACTAACCCTATTCCTTAACCTAAACCAAATGCTAACCCTATATTTAGCCCTAAGCCTACCCAAATTCGAGACCTATCCCTAACCCTAAAACTAACCATGACCCTAACTCTGATATTATCATTAACCCTAGTTTAAAACATCACCCTTAATCTAAACCTAATTATAAAACTAGACTTAGCCCAAAATAACCGTAAAACAAGTCCTGATTCTAACCCTAATTCTTACATTAGCTGTATCCCTAACAAGAGCCCTAAGGTAACCCAGAACCTACACCTAGTCTGAGACACAACCCTAGCTTTAAACCTAAATCTAATCCTAAACCTAGCTCTAACCCTTACCCTAAACCTAACCATATGTTTAATCCTTGCACTAACCCTACACCTAACCATAAACCTAGCCCTAACCCTATCCATACCCTTGCCCTAACCCTAGCTCTAACACTATCCATTACCCTAACACTAACCCTAAACCTAATTCTAACCCTCAGCCTGAACCTAGCACTATCCATAACCCTAACCTATTCATTACAATAAACATAACCTGAACCCTAACCCTAATCATACCATTACCCTAACTGTAAACTTAACCCTAATGCTAAATTGAGCTCTAGTCCTAAACCTTAACCTAAACCAAACCCTAACTCTGACCCTTACCATAATAATACCCCTACCTCTAAACATGACCCTAACCCTCATCCTAACCCTTATACTATACCTAGCCATAAATCTATCCCAAAAACTATACCTAACCATAACCCTATACCTGACATTAGCCCCAGCCCTAATGCTAGCCCTAAACATAACACAATCTCTAGCACTAACCCTAGGCCTAACACGAGCTTTAATACTAACCCTAAAATTAACCCAATACCTAACCCTAATTTTAACACTCACTGTAGCTCTAAACCTAGCTGTAACACCATACCTTAACCTAACTATAACCCTACCCCTAACACAAGTTCTAATCCTAGCCCTAATCAAGAGCAAAACCATAATACTAATGGTAACCATATACTTATCCCTAATCCTTAGCCTAATCAAAACCCTAACCCTATTAATAGTCCTAACCCTAGCCCTCATTATACCTCTAACCCTATCCCAAACCCTAAACCTAACCCTGAACCTTGTTCTGATCATTAAACTAACCCTAGGTATAAACCTGACCCTAACCCAAGACCAAAATCTAACACTATCCCTACCAGTAAATTTATATCTAAACCTGACCCTACCCCTAGCCCTAGAGCTAAACCTAATCCTAAATCTAGCCTTAACTTTATCCCTAGGCCTAAACAAAAACCTAGCCCTAGCCATAATAACCCTTAACCTAACAAAATACTAACCCTAACCCTACCCCTAGACGTAAACCTAGTCCTATTTCTGTCTTTAATCTTAACTCTAACTCTAACCTGAACACTAACCCTGCATTTAACAATAAACTATCTCTAAACCTGACTCTCACCAAAAACCTAACACTAACATTAGTCTTAGCCATAATGCTAACCCTACAAATGGCCCTAATAATAATCCTAGCTCTTATATTACCCATAGCCCTAACCCTACGCCTTAACCTAACACCAAACCTAGAGCAAATCCTAGGCCTAAACCTAGCCCTAAGTGTAACCCTGACAATAACGCTATACCTAACACAACCCAAACACTAGCTTAGTCTAAACCTTACTCAATGCCTAAACTTTACCCAAAATATATACTTAGACTTATCCCTAACTCTAACCCTAACCCTAGTCCTAACCCTATACTTAACCTTATCCCTAAACATAGCACTAAACCAACCCATTACCCTAACCCTAATCCTAAACCTATTGATAACTCTAGCCATAACCCTAACCATAACCATAACCCTAAAAAAATAAAGTAACCCTAGACCTAACCGTAAACCTAACACTCAAGATAGGCCTAACCCTAGCTCAAACCCTAAAACATACCATAAACCTAAACCTAACCATACCTTAACCTTAACCCTAAAACTAAATCATACCCTAACCCTAACCATAAATCAAACCTACATCTAATCATATCCATTAATCTTAACCCTTATGATAACCCTAGCCCTAACACTAAACCTACCATAATCCTATTCCTAGACCTAACACTGAACTTAACCTTCGTTCTAGCCCTAGCTCTAACTCTAGCAAAAACCCTAACCCTAAAGAAACCCTTGCCAAAACCCTAACCCTAGCCCTAACCCTAACCATAAATATAGCCCAAACCGTAGCTCTATATCTATCCATTATTCTAACCATAACCCTAAACATAATGATAACCCTAGCCCTAACCCTAACACTACTTCTATCCCTTGATCTGATTCTAACCTAAACTCTTAACCTAGCCCTAACACTTAAGCAATCCCTACCCTTACCCTTAATAGAATTGTAAGAAACCCCTAACCCTAACTCTAACCCTGACCCTAGCCCTATTCATAAACTTAACTCTAGCCTTAACCCTAGCTCTAACCACACAAAATACTCTAATCCTAACCATGAACCTCATGATAACCCTAGCCCTATCCCTAAAATACTCTAATCATAACCATAAACCTAAACCTAGACCTAACCATAAACCTAACCCTTGCCATAGTCCTAAGCCTAGCACAAACCCTAATAGTTTTGCTAAACCTAACACTGTTTTTCTAAACCTAAACCTAACCCTAAACCTAATCCAACATCTAAACCTGTTCATTACCCTAACCCTAATGATAACCTTAGCCCTAACCCTAATACTAACCCTAACCCTAGACCTAACCATAAACCTAACCCTAGATGTAGCACTAATCCTAGCTCAAACCCTAACTAGTACCCGAAACCTAATCATAACTCTAACCCTAGATTTAACCCTAAACCTAACTCTACCCTAATCCTAAAAAAATAACCCTAGCTCTAAACCTATTAGTTACCCTAATGATAACCATAAACCTAATGCTAACCCTAGGTCTAACACTTAAACCTATTTATGAACCTAAAACTAACCTGAATCCTAAACCTAACCTGAAGCCTAAAACTAACCCTATCCATTACTATAACCCTAACTGTAACCTTAACGGTAATGTAAGGCCTAAACCTAAACCGTAACCTAATCCAAAACCTGACCCTTACCATTATAATACCCCTAGGTCTATACCTGAGCCTTACTCTATATCTAACTCTGACACTAGACATAGGCATAAACCTTACCTGAAAACTATCCCTAACCATAACCCTAGACCTGATAATTGCCCTAGCCCTAATTCTTGCCATAAGACTAACACAAACACTAGCCCTCATCCTAGCCCTAAACCTAGCCTTGATCCTAACCAGAACCCTAACTCTAGCCCTATTCCTAATTTTATCCCTTGCCCTATTTCTGAACCTAGGGATAACCCCATCCTTTCCCCTAAATCTAACCTTAACCCTAACCCTAGACTTAACACTTCAACTAACCCTAGATCTGATCCTAGCCCTAATTTAGCCCTAACCCTATCACTAGCACTAAGACTAACTCTGTCTCCCTAGCCCTATTCCTAGTTCTAACCCTATCCTTTAACATAACCCTAACAGTAGCTCTAACCTTAGCCCTAAACCTAGCCCTACTACTAAGCCTAGATCTGACCATAACTCTAAATCTAACCCTAACCCTAAGCGTAAACCTCCCACTGAAACTAGCCCTAACACTAGCACTAATCCTATATCTATCCCTAACCTAGTCCTAGCCCTAATCAAAACTGAACCACAGCTCTAACCATAATCTTTAACCTAAACCAAAATCTAACCCTACATCTATCCCTAACGCTAGACCTAATTCCAGTCATGCCCTAACCCTAAAACTAACCTTGATACTGACTCTGACCCTAACACTAACCCTAGCTCTCATATCACCCTAAAAATATACCTAACCTTAAAAATAGACCTAGCCCTAACCCTAATCCTAAAAGTAGCCCTAATCATAACTCTACTTCTTACATTAGTTTTAGCCCTAATCCTAGCCTTAGCCTAACCCAAAAACCTAGCCCCAATTTCAGCTCCAGGCTTCGTTTTAACCCTAACCCTAACCCTAGCCCTAACCATTATTCTAAACCTAACCCTAACACTAAAACTTGCCCTAAACCTAAACCTCAACATAGCCTTAATACTAACCATAATCCTAGCCCTAACCCTAGCTCCAACCATATACATTCCCTAACCATTACCCCAACCCTAATGCTAACCCTAGGATAGCCCTAACCTATCTCTAACCCTAACTTTATCCATTACCCTAAACCTAACCTGAACCCTAAAACTTACCATAGCCATTACCCCAACTGTATCCCTAAACCTAATGCTAATTAGAGACCTAACCCTTAACCTTAACCTAACCCAATCCTTAGCTGTGACCATGACCCTGTATCTAAACCTATCTCTAAATATAAACCTATCTCTTAATTTAACTGTAAACATAAGCCTAAACTAAACCCTAACACTAACCCTAACCATAACACTAATCCTAAAAATTGCCCTATTCCTAAACCTAGACATAAAACAAAACCAAGCCATAACCCTAACCCTAATCCTTAACCTAAACCAAAACCTAACCCCACACCTAGCCCTAATCCTAATTCTAAAGTTAACCCTGACCCTGAAGCTGACATTAACACTAATCCTATATCTAAACATCACCCTAACATAATACTAACTCTAACACTAGACAAAGCCTTAACACTAATATTAAAACTAGCCTTAATCATAATGCTAGTTACTACATTAGTAGTTGTCCTAACCCTAGCCCTAACTCTAACACAAATCCTAAAAAAAAAAAAAAAAAAAAAAAAAAAAACTAGCACTAGACCTAACAATAACCCTTAACTTAAACCAAACACTCACCCTATCCCTAGACCTAAGCCTAGTCCTAATTCTGGCTCTAACTCTAACACTAACCCTATCCCAAACACTGACCCTGATTCTAACACTAAACCTAGGTTTAAACCTGACTAACACTGATTTAAACCTGATTCTAACACTAAACCTAGATTTAAACTAGACCTATACATAATCCTAACCCTAAAACTAGTCCTAAACACAATCCTAGCTCTTATATTACCCATAGTACTAACCATAGCTCTAAACTTAACAAAAAACCTAGCCCTAATCCTAGGCCTAAACTTAGCTCTAAGCATAAACCTAAGCCTAACCCTAGCCCTAAACCTAACCGTAAACCTAACCCTCCCCTTAGACCTAACTCTAGTTCAAAGACTAACTCTTACACTAAACATAACCCTAGTCCTACCCTAAACTCTAACCCTAATCCCAGCCCTAATCCTAACATTAAACCTAGCCCGAACATTAGCTCTAACCATATACATTATACTAACCCTAACAATAACACTAATTAAAACCCTATCTCAAACAGTAAACCTAAATCTAACCATAAATATAAACCTAGACATAAAACTAAACCTATAACTTGCCCTAGCCCTAACCCTAGCTCAAACACTAAATCTTACCCTAACCTAACCATAGCCCTAGCCCTAAACTTAACACTTACCCTAACCCTATCCCTATCCCTAAACTGAACCCTATCCCTATCCCTAAACCTAACCCTAATCCTAGACATATTCCAAACCATAACCTAGCCCTAACATTAGCTCTAAACCTATCCATTACACTAAACATAAACCTAACCCTACTGATTACCCTAACCTGTTCACTAAATCTAACCCATCCAATACCCTAATCCTTAACTGAAACCTACAACTAAACCCCATCCATTACCCTTACTCTAAACCTAACCCTAACGTTAATTTGAACCCTAACCCTAAACCTTAACCTAAACCAAATGCTAACCCTGACCCTAAAACTAATAATAACCCTAGCTCTAAAGCTGACTTTTAACCTAAAACTAACCCTTACAATAGACCTAGCCATAACGTATCTGTAGAACTATCATTAACCATAACCCTAGACCTGATATTAGCCTTATCCCGAGTCCTAGTACTAACCCTATCAAAAACCTACCCCTCATCCTAGCCCTAATTCTAGCCTTAATCCTAAATGAACCATAACCCTATGCCAAATCCTAATTTTATCCAAAACCCTAGCCCTAAACCTACCTATAAACCCACCCATTCCCCTAAACATAACCATAACCCCAATGTTAACCCTAACCCTACCCAAACCTGGGCCTAACACTAAATCTAACTTTACACCTAAACCTAGCTATAACCCCACCCATTCCCCTAAACTTAACCCTAACCCCAATGCTAACCCTAACCTAGCCCAAACCCTAGGCCTAAAGCTAACTAGAACCCTACCCGTAATCCTAGCACTAATTTAGCCCTAAACCTAATCCTAACCCTAAACCTCTAACTGTAATTATTACCCTAGCCATATCCCTAGTTCTAACCATAATTCTTACATAACCCTAACCCTAGCCCTAGCTCTAGCCCTAGCCCTAACCCTAGATCTAACCCTAACTCTAAATCTAACCCTAACCTGAAGCCTAAACCTCAACCTAACACTAGCTCTAAACTTGATGCTAAACCAAAATTTAGACCTAACCCTAGCCCTAACCCTAGCCCTAAAACAAAACCAAGACATAGCCCTAACCCTAATCCTTAACCTAAACCTAAGCCTAACCCTACACCTAGCTCTAACTTTAGCCTTAATTTGAATCCTAAACATAACCCTAAAACTAACACTTACCCTCACACTGACCTAGCAATAACCCTTGCTCTAAACATCACCCTAACCATAAACATAACAATAACACTAGTCTTAACCCTAACCCTAAAACTAGCAAAATTGTAACACTAGTTTATTCATTAACCATAGCCCTAACCCTAGCCCTATCAATTACTCTAAACACAACCCTAATTCTAATGCTAACTCTAGGCCTTCTTCTAACCCTATCCCTAACCGTAACTCTATACATTATACTAAACCTAACCTGAACCCTTAAACTAACACTCTCATTAGCCTAATTCAAACCATAATAGTAAACCTAAACCCTAACCTAAACAAAACCCTAAACTTGACACTGACCCTAATAATACCCCTAGCTCTATATTGACCCTTTTTCTAAACCTAACACTTATACTAAACATAGCCATAAATCTAACCCTAAAAATCACCCTACCCATAACCCTAGACATGATATTCGCCGTAACACTAATTCTAGCCCTATACCTAACACCCTAGCCCTCATTCTAGCCCCAAACCTAGCCTAAATCATAACACTTAATGAAACCCTAGTCCTAACCCTAATTTTAACATTTGTCCTAGCCCTAAATCTAGCTCTAACCCCATCACTTACACTAAACCTAACTCTAAGCTTAAAACCAACTCAAGGCCTAAAGATAACCATAAACCTAGCCATATTCCTAGCCCTAATTAAGCCCTATACCTAACCCAAACCCTAAGCTTAGCCCTAAGACTAACTCTCACTTTTGCCCTAGCCCTATCCCTAGCTCTAACCCTGTCTCTTGCATTAACCCTAATCTGAGCCATAAATCTAGATATAACATTAGTCCTATCCTTAGCCCTATCCTTAGCCCTAGACCTAAACCTAGATCTAATCCTAACTCTAAATCAAACTTTAACCCTAAACCTAATCCTAACACTAGCCCTAAACCTAACACTGATCCTAAAACTAGCCCTAACCATAGTCCTAGCTTTAAAACAAAAGAGAGTCATAGCCCTAACTTTAAAACTTAACCTAAACTAAAATCTAACCCTACACCTAGCCCTAACCCTAGCCCTAATTTGAGTCCAAAACCTTACCCTAAACCTAACCTGACTTTGAATTTGACGCTTACACTGACTGTAGCTCTACACATCACCCTAACCCTAAACCTAGCCCTAACAATAGACCTAGTACTAACCCTAATCCTATAACTAGCCCAAATCATAACACTAGTACATACGTTGGCTGTAACTTTAAACCTAGCCCTAACTCTAACCAAAACCTAGCCCTAAACTGAGACCTAACCGTAGGTTTAATCCTAAATCTAACCCCAACACTAGCCCTAACCCTAACCCTAAATGTAGCCCTAACCCTAGCTCTAACCCTATAGCTTACCCTAAGTTAACCCTAACCCTATTGCTAACATTAGTCTTAACCCTAATCCTTAGTTTAACCCAAACCCTAACGCTACTACTACTCCTAACTCTAGCCCTCATTCTACCTCTTACCATAACAAAAACCTGACACTTATTCTGACCCTAACTGTAACCGTAGGCTAAACCTGACCCTGACCCTAAACTGAACACTAACACTAGCACTAGCAATAAAACTATACCTAAACGTAACCCTAACACTAACCCTAACCCTAGCACTAATCCTATCCCTTATTCTAAGCCAAATCCTAATCCTAATGCTAACCCTAGTACTAACCCTAATCCTTAGCCTAATACAAATCCTAACTCTGTAACTAGTCCTAATCCTAACCATCATTCTAGTTATAACCACAACCCAAACACTAACCCTAACCCTGACCCTTATTCTGACCCTAATCATAAACCAAAACCTAACACTAGCCATACCCATAAACCTATACCTAAACCTAAAACTAACACCAGCCCTAGACATAAACCTAATCCTAAATCTAGACATATCTCTCACCCAACACCTAAACAAAAACAAAACCTAGTCCTAGCCCTAATGATAACACTTAACCTAACCCAAACACTAACCCTACCTCTCAACCTAACCAATTCTAACTTAGGCTCTGAACTTAACCCTAACCCTAATCCAAACACAGATCCTGACACTAACACTAATCTTAGCTTTAAAACTGACCCTAACCAAAACCTAAACCTAACACTAGACTTAGCCATAACCTTAACCATAAGCCTAACCCTTACATACCCATAGCACTAACCCTATCTTTAAACCTAACACAAACCTAGCCCCAATCCAAGGCCTAAACCAAGCCCTAAGCATAACCCAAACCCTAAGCCTATCCCTCACGTTAACTCTAACCCACACCTTAGACCTAACTCTAGATAAAACCCTAACTCTAACCCTAAACATAACCCTAGCCCTAGCCCTAAACCTAACGCTAACCATAGCCCTAATCATAATGTTAATACTAGCCCTAATAGTATCTTTAAAATTATCCATTACCATAAACCTAACCCTAAACTTATTGATAACCCTAATTCTAACCCTAACTATAAACCTAATCGTAGACCTTATTCTAAACCTAACCCTCATCATAGCCCTAAACCGAGATCAAACCATAAACTATACTCTAACCCCAACCCTAGCCCAAAACCTAACACTAATCATAAACCTAAAACAATCTCTAACCCTAACCTGACATCAAACCCTATCCATTACCATAAATCTAAGTATAACCTTACCCCTAACCATAACGCAAACCCTAAACCTAAAACTACCCCTAGACCTAACTTGACATCCAACCCTATACATTAACCTAACTCTAAATATAAACTTAGCATTACCCTAACACTAACACCAAAGTTAAAACTACAACTAACCCTAACTCGACATCTAACCATATTCATTAACCTAACTCTAAAGGTAACCTTAGCACTAACCCTAACACAAACCCTAACCTTAACCATAAATCTAACCCTAGACATAACACTAAACCTAATTATCACCCTAGAACTAACCCTAGCCCCAAACCTAACCCATACCCTAAACCTAACCCAAAACCTAACTCTAGCCCTAGCCCTAACCCTAACCATAAATCTAGCCCTAATCCTAAACAAACCCTAGCCCTAACCCTAGCTAGAACACTATCCATTACCCTAACAATAACCATAACCCAAATGCTCACCCTAGGCCTAAGCCTAACCCTATCACTAACCCTAACCATACCCATTACCCTAATCTTAACCTGAATCTTGAACCTAAACCTTTCCTTTACCCTAAACCTAACTCTAACCCTAATGCTAATTTGAGCCTTAACCCTAAAACTTAATCTAACCCATAACCAAAACCTGATGTTGACCCTAAAAACACCTAATTCTAAACCTGGTCCTTACCCTAAACCTAACCCTTATACAAGACCTAGTCATGAACCTAACCCTATTACTATTCATAGCCATAACCCTAAACATGACATTATCGCTATCCCTAAAATTTGCCCTAAACCTAACAAAAACTCTAGCCCTCATCCTAACACCAAATCTAGCCTTAATCCTAACCAATCCTAAACCTATTCCTAAACCTAATTCTAATCATCGCCCTTGCCTAAAACCTAGCTATAACCCCATCTCTTCCCCTAAACCTAACCCTAAACCTAACCCAAACCCTAACCCTATCACTAATCCTAGACCTATTCTTAGACCCAGTTTAGCCCTAACCCTAACCCTAACCCTAGCCTTAAGACTAAATCTAACTCTCACATGTCCTATCTCTGGTTTTTACCCTATCCTTTACCATAACCCAAACACTAGACATAACCTTAGCCCTAACCCTAGCCATATCTCTAAACCTAGAATTAACCATAACTCTCAATGCACCCATAAGTCTAATCTCACCTTATCACTAGTAATAAAACTAATATTGATCATAAATCTACCCTTAAATCTAGCCTTAGCCCTAAAACATAACCAAGAACTCACTCTAAACCTTAAACTAAACGAAATCCTTACCCGACATCTAGCCCTAAGCCTGCCCCTAATTCGAGTCCTATCCCTAACCTAAACTAACCTTGACCCTGACTCGGAACCTAACACTAACCCTAGCTCAAAATATCTCTCTAAATTAAACCTAACGCTAAAACTATACTTAGATCTAGTGTAACCCTTGAATTAGCCCTAATTATAAACCTAACACTAACTCTAGCCATAGACTTACACCTAATCCTAAATATAGCCATAAACCCAGCCCTAGCCCTAACAATAACCCTTAACCTAACTCAAGCACTAACCCTACCCCTTGACCTAACCCTAGTTCTCATTCTGGACCTAACCCTAAACCTAATCCTAACCTGAACTTTGACACTTACCCTAACAAAAACCCAAGCTCTAAACCTTATCCTAACCCCAAAACTAACATTAACACTGGACGAACCCTAAATATAACCATAATCATAACTCTAGCTCTTAGATTACTAATACACCTAACACTAGCCCTAAACCTCAAACAAAACCAAGCCCTAATTGTAGCCCTAAACGTAACCCTAAGCATAACTGTAACCCTATACCTAGCCCTAACCCTAACCCTAAACCTCGTCCTAGCCTATCCCTTACTCAAACACTAAACCTTACCCTAAATATAACCCTAAACCAAACCCAACATCTCATCCTAACCCTAGCCCTAAACCTAACCAAAACCATAGCCCCAACCCAAGTTCTAACTCTATCAATTATTCTAACCATAACCCTAAACCTAATGCTAACCCTAGCCCTAATCCTAACACTAACACTATAGCCCTGACTGTAACCCTAACACTTGCCCTAGCCCTAATACTAGCTCAATCCCTAACTCTAAACCATAACCTAACCCCAAAGGTAATGAAGGCCTAACCCCAACTCTAACCCTAGCCCTAATCCTAACCTTAACCCTGGCCCTAACCCTAGCTCGAAACTTACACATTAACTAACCCTAAACTTAACCCTAATGATAACACTAGACCTAAAGATAAACCTACCCTAACCCTAAACATAAACCTAACCCTAGAACTAACAGTGAACCTAACCCTAATCCTAACCCTAAGCTAGCTCAAACCCTAACCCAACCCTAGATCTAACCCTAATGCTAACCTAAATTTAAACCTAACTCTAACCTGACATCTAAACCTATTACCCTAACTCTAATGATAATCCTAGCCCTAAACCTAACACTAACCTTAGCATCACCATTACCATAACCCTAGACCAAACCCTAAATTAACCTTAGCCCTAGCACTAAACCTAGCTCAAATCCTAAACCATACCCGAAACCTAATACTAACTCTAACCCTCACCCTAAACCTGACCCTAACCCTAACTCTAGCCCTAATCCTAAATTAACCCTAGCCTTAACCCTACATCTAAACCTATAAATTACCCTAAAAATAATCATAAAACTAATGCTATCCCTAGGCCTAACCCTAAACCTATCACAAACAAAAACCTTATCCATTACCCTAAACCTAACCTGAAACCTAAACCTAACCCTATCCATTTCCTTTAATTCAAGCCCTAAACCTAAACCTTAACCTAACCCAAACCCAAAGCCTGACCCTGACCCTAATAATACCCCTATCTCTAAACCTGACCCTTTCTCTAAACATAACACTTAAATTTGACCTAGCCATAAACTTAACCCTAAGACTATCCCTAAATGTAAACCTAGACCTGAAATTAGCCCTAGCCCTAATTTTTGCCCTAAGCCTTACACAAAACCCAGCCCTAATCCTAGCATTAAACTTAGCATTAATCCTAACCCAAACCTTAACCCTAGCCCTAACCCAAAAGCTAATCATATAACTAGCTCTAACCCTAACCATAGCACTAAAACCAAACTGAGCAACAGGCCTAACACTAACTTAAACCAAACACAAGTAGTACACCTAGAACTAACCCCAACACTAATTTAATACCTAATCCTAACCTTAAAAATAACCCTGACCCTGTCTCATATCCTAACACTCACCCTAGCTGTAAACAGCACCCTAAACTTAAACCAAAACCTAACAGTAACCCTAGCCCTAATTCGAGTCCTAAACCTTACCCTAAAACTAACAATGACCTGACTCATGTTCTAACACTAACTCTAGATATAAATATCAATCACCTTAAATCTAACCCTAACACTTGACCTACCCCTAACCGTAACCATAAAACTAATCTTAATTTTAACCCTAGTTCTTATATTATTCATTGCCCTAACCCTAGCCTTGAGCCTCACACAAAAACTAGCCCTAATCTGAGCCCTAAACTTAGCTTTAACCCTAAACATAATCCTAACCCTAGCCCTAAACCTATGTCTAAACCTATCCCTTACCCTAAGCAAAACCCTAACCCTAATTGTAATCCTAGAACTATGCCTAATCCTTAGGCTAATCAAATAATAACCCTATTAATAGTCCTAACCCTAGATCTCATTCTAGCTCTAACCCTATCCAAAACCCTAACCCTAACCCTTACCTTCATTCTGACAATAACAAAAACCCAAGGTCTAAACCTTACCCTAACCCTAAACCAAACCCTAACACTAGCCCTACTGGTAACCTTATACCTAAACCAAACTCTACCTTTAGCCCTAGACCTAAACCTTATTCTAAATCTAGCCTTAACTCCAGCTCTAGACTTAAAGAAAAACCTAGCCATAGACCTAAAAATAACCCTTTACCAAACACAAACATTAACCACACACCTAGACCAAAACCTAGTCCTAATTCTGGCTTTAACCCGAACTTTAACTGTAACCCGAAAACTAACCCTGCCTTTAACATTAAGTGTACCTCTAAACCTGGCCCTAATCATAACCTAAACCTAATTCTAGACACATCCATAACTCTAACACTAAAACACGTTCTAATCATAACTCTGGCTCTTACATTACCCATAGGCCTAACACTAGGCCTAAACCTAAAACTAAACACAGAGCTAATCCGAGGCCTAAACATAGCCCTAAGCATAACACTAACCCTAACCCTAGCCCTCACCTAACCCTAGTCCTAACATAAACCTAATACTAACCTTAGTCCTAACCTTAGCTCAAAGCTTAAACCTTAATCTAAACATAAACCTAGACTTATCACAAACTCTAACCCTAACACTAGCCCTACTCCTTAACTCAATCCTAGCCCTAAACCTAGCTCTAAACCTACCATTACCCTAATCCTAAACTTATTGGATAATCTTAGCCCGAATCCTAATTCTAAACCTAACCCTAACTGGAAAACTGACCCTAGACATAATCCTAAATTTAACACTTGGCAGAGCCATAACCCTAACTCAAACCCTAAACCTAACCAGAAACCTAAACATAAGCATAGCCCTTATCATAAACCTAAACCAAAATCTAACCCTAACCCTAACCCTATATCTAACCCTATACAATACCCTAACCCTAAATCTAACCTTAATGATAACCCTAGCCCTAACCCCAATCCTAATACTAACTCTAACATAATCCTATCCCTAGACCTAACCCTAAAACTAACCCTCTCCCTAGCCATAACCCTTGCTCAAAACCTAATCTTTACACTAACCATAACCCTTAACCTAACACTAGTTTTAAACCTAACCCTAACCATAACTCAAGACCTATTTTTAAACTTAACCCTAGTTCTAAACTAAGCTCAAATCCAACCCACTACCATAGCCATAACCCTTACCTTAATGTAAACCAAAATCCTAACCCTAACCCTATTGCTAATGCTAACCGTATCAATTACCATAAACCTAACCTGAACCCTAAACCAAACCCTATCATTACTGTAACTCTAACCCTAATAGTAATTCAAGCCCTAAATCTAAATCCTAACTTAAAACAAACCTTAATCTTGACCCTAACCTTAAAATTTCCCCTAGCTCTAAACCTGACTTTTAAACTAAGCCTGAACCTTACACTAGATGTAGACCTAAAGCTAACCCTAAAATTATCTTTAACCATAACCCTAGACTTGATATTAGCACTAGCCCTAATCGTAACCTAAACCAAAAAAAAAAAAAAAAAAAAAAAAAAATTAGTCCTAATCCTAGCCGTAAACCTAGCCTTAATCATAACTTTAACTCTACGCCTAGCCCTAACCCTACTCTAACCGTAACCCTACCTCTAAACCTAGCTATAACACCATCCCTTATCCTAAACATAACCCTAATCATAAACCTATTGCTAGACCTAAACTGAACAATAACCCTAGCCCTAATCCTGGAATTAATTTAACCCTTATCCAAACCCTAACCCTAACCCTAGGCCTAAGACAAACTCTAACTCTCACACTAGCCCTATTCCTAGTTCTAACCCTATCCCTTACTGTAACTCTAGACCTAGCCCTAATCCTAGCTCTAACCCTTGCCCTATATGTAGTCCTAGCATAACCCTAGATCTAAGCCTAACTCTAAATATAACCCTAACCATAAGCCTAAGCCTAACAGTAACACTAGACCTAACCCTAATACTCATCATAAAACTAATGCTAACCCTAACCTTGGGACTAAAACAAAACCAAGCAATAGACCTAACCCTAAACCTTAACTTAAAACAAACACCAAATTACACCTAGAACTAATACTAACCCTAATTTGAGTCCTAACCCTAACCTTAAAACTAACCCTGACCCTGATTTATACCCTAACACTCACCCTAGCTCTAAAACACCACTCTAACCTTAAACCAAACCCTAACAGTAAACCTAGCCCTAATTTGAGTCCTATCCCAAAAACTAATCCTGTTCCTGACTTCTATCCTAACAATAAACCTAGCTCCAAATTTATCCTAACCTTAAACCTAACCATAAACACTAATCTTAAACACTAACCCTAAATCTAACTAAATGTAATCCTGATTCTTACATTATTTGTTGCCCTAACCATAGCACTAATGCTAAAACAAAAACAGTCCATAATCTGAGCCCTAAACCTAGCTTTAACACTAACCCTAATCCTAACCCTAACCCTAACACTAGCTCTAACTCTATCCCTAAACCTAAGAAAAACTCTAACCCGAATGGTAAACCTAGACCTATCACTAATCCTTAGGCTTATCAAAACACTAACCCTATTAATAGTCAAAAATCTAGCCCTCATTCTAGCTCTAACCTATCCCAAACCCTAACCCTAATCCTGATCACTATTCTGACCAAAACACTAAACCTAGGTCAAAACCTGACTCTAACCCTAGACCAAACCTTAAGACAAGCCCTACCAGTTGACTTATACTAAACCAGACTCTACCACTAGACATAGACTTAAACCTAATCCTAAATCTAGCCGTAACTCTAGCCCTAGACCTAAAGAAATACCTATCCCTACCCCTAACCATGACCCTTAACCTAGACATAAACCTAGTTCTAATTTTGGCTTTGACATTAACCCTAAAACTAACCTGAAGATGGACACTGCATTTAACAATAAGCTAACTCTAAACCTGTCCCTAACCAAATACCTAAACCTAAAACTAGATCTAGCCATAACCTAAACCTACAACTAGCCCTAATCATACTCCTGGCTCTTACATTACACATATCCCTAACCCTACACTTTAACCTAACACAAAACCTAGAGCAAAACCTAGGCCTAAACCTAGCCCTAAGCGTAAACCTAACCCTAAACCTAGCCCTAATTTTAACTATAACTCTAGCCTTAGTTCTAAACCTTACTCAATGCATAACCCTTACCCCAAATATAAACTTAGACTTATCCCTAATACTAACCATAAACCTATCCCTATCCATAAACTTAACCCTATCCCTAAACCTAGCTCTGAACGTACCCATTACCCTAAACCTTACCCTAACTCTAACTGGAAAACTAACCCTAGACCTAACCCTAAACCTAGAACTTGCCATAGCCCTAACCCTAGCTCAAACCCTAACCTGTACCAGAAACCTAAACCTAACCATGCCTTAACCTTAACCCTAAAACTAAATCTAACCCTAAACTTATATCTAACCATATTCATTACCCTAACCCTTATCCTAACCCTAATAATAAACCTAGCCCTAACCCTAACCCAAATCCTAAGCTTACTATAAACCTATCCTAGACCTAATGCTGAACCTAAATCTCAACGTAGCCCTAGCCCTAACTCTAGCTCAACCTCTAATCCTTACAATAAAAAACCCTAGCTGAAAACCTAACCCTAAGCCTAGCCCTAAGACTAACTCTAACTCATACTAGCCCTATTCCTAGTTCTACCCCAATCTTGGAACATAACCTAACCCTAGCCCTAACCCTTGCCCTATCCTTAGTCCAAACCTAACCCTAGATCTAAGCCTAACTCTAAATGTAACCCTAACCATAGCCTCAGCCTAACACTAAAACTAGACCAAACCCTAATGTTAATCATAAAATTAGTGCTAACCCTAACCCTAGGATAAAACAAAACTGAAAATAGACTAACCCTAAATGATAACTTAAATCAAACCTGCAATTATACCTAGAACTTATCCTAGCCCTAATTCGAGTCCTAAACCTAATTTTAAAACTAACCCTGACCCTGACTTATACCATAACACTCACCATAGCTCTAAAACACTACTCTAACCTAAAACTGAACCCTAATACTAAACCTAGCCCTAATTTAATTCCTTACCCTAACCCTAAAACTAACCCTGTCCCTGACTCCTATACTAACAATAACCCTAGCTCTAAATTCATCCTAACCTTAAATCTAACCCTAACACTAGAACTACCCCTAACATTAACCCTAAAGCTAACCTTAATTGTAATCATGATTCTTACATTACTTGTTGCCCTATTCCTAGCCCTAAAGCTAACACAAAATCTAGCCCTAATTGGAGCCCTAAACCTAGCTTTAACACTAACCCAAATCCTAACCCTAAACCTAACACTGGCTCTAACTCTATCCCTAAACCTAAGCAAAACCCTAACCCTAATAGTAACCAGAGACATATCCCTAATCCTTAGCCTAATCAAAACCCTAATCCTAATAATAGTCCTAAATTTAGCCCTCATTCTAGCTGTAACCTATCCCTAAACCAAACCCTAACCCTGATCATTATTCTGATCATAACACTACCCCTAGGTCTAAACCTGACCCTAACCCTAGACCAAACCCTAACACTAGCCCTACAATTAACCTTATAATAAACCTGACTCTACAACTAACCCTAGACCTAAACCTAATCCTAAATCTAGCCTTAACTCTAGCCTTAGACCTAAACAAAAATCTAGCCCTAACAATAACCCTTAACATAATGGAAGACTAACCCTACACCTACACATAAACCTAGTCCTAATTCTGGCTTTAACCTTAACCCTAACACTAACCTGAAGATGGACCCTGCATTTCACACTAAACTATCTCTAAGCCTGACCCTAACTGAAAATCTAAACCTAACACTAGAACTTGCCATAACCCTAACCCTACAACTAGCCCTAATCATACTCCTGGCTCTTACATTACCCATAGCCCTAACCCTGTACCTTAACCTAACACAAAACCTAGGCCTAAACCTAGCCTTAAGTGTAACCCTAACCCTAACCTTAGCTCTAATCCTAAACCTAACTGTAGCTTTAGTACTAAACTTTACTCAATGCCTAAATCTTGCCCTAAATATAAACTTAGACTTATCCCTAACTCTAAACCTAACCCTATCCCTAACCCAAAACTTAACCCTATCCCTAAACCTAGCTCTGAACATACACATTATGCTAACCCTAACCCTAAACCTATTGATAACCCTAGCCATAACCCTAACCATAACCTTAACCCTAACTGGAAAACTAACCCTAGAACTAACCCTAAACCTAATGCTTGCCATAGCCCTAACCCTAGCTCAAACCCTAACCTGTACCAGAAACCTAAACCTAACCATGCCTTAAACTTAACCCTAAAATTAAATCTAAACCTAAACCTAAACCTAAACTTAAATCTAACCATATCCATTACTCTAACCCTTATCCTAACCCTAATGATTAAGGTAGCCCTAACCTTAACCCTAACCCTAAACCTACCGTAATCCTATCCTTAGACCTAAAGCTGAACCTAACCCAAATCTTAGCCCTCACAATTACTCTAGCTCAAACCCTAATCCTTACTGTAAAAACCCTAACCCAAACCCTAAACTTAATCCTAGTCCTAATCCTAATGGTAACCATAGCCCAAAACCTAGCTCTAACTCTATCCATTACCCTAACCATAACTCTAAACCTAATGCTAACCCTAGTTCTAATCCTAAATCTACCTCTATCCCTAGCTCTGATTTTAACCTAAACGCTCCACATAGCCCTAACACTTACTAAATCCATGAGCCTTACCCTTAACCTAAGGGTAAGAAAACCCTAAGCCTAACACTAACCCTAAACCTGGCCCTAACCCTAATACTAACTCTATCCATTGACTTAACCCTAAACCTAACCCTAGCCTTAGCACTAACCCTAGCTTAAACCGTAACCCATATCCTAAACTTAAACCTAACCTTAACCCTAGCCTTAACCATAACCCTAATGTAACTGTAGCCTTAATCCTAAACATATTCCTAGCCCTAACCATAGCTCTAAATCGATCAATTACCCTAACAATAACCATAAACCTAATTCTAACCCTAGACTTAACCCTAACTCTATCCATTAACCTAAACCTAACATGAGCCCTAAACCTAACCTGAAGCCTAAACCTAACCCTATCCCTTACACTAACTCTAACTCTAAACTTAATGCCAACTTGATCACTAACCTTAACCTCAACCTAATCCAAACCCAAAACCTGACATGAGTATTATAATACCCCTAGGTCTAAACCTGAACCTTACCCTAAACCTAACTGTGAATATAGACCTAGCCATAAACCTTACTCTAAAAGTATCCCTAACTGTAACCCTAGACCTGATATTAGCCATAGCCCTAATTCTTGTCATAACCCTAGCTCGAACAATACCCATTACCCTAACCCAAAACTTAACCCTAACACTATACCTAAAGCTAAATATACCCTATATCTAAACATAAACCTAACCCTAGAACTAACAGTGTACCTAACCCTATTCCTAACCCTAAGCTAGCTCAAACCCTAACCATAACCCTGAACCTAACCCTAACACTAATCTAAACTTATCTCTAACTCAAACCTGACATCTAAACCTATTACACTAACCCTAATAATAACCCTAGCCCTAACATTAACACTAACCCTAAACCTAACCATGACCATAACCCTAGCACTAAACTTACCCTAGCACTAACCCTAGCTCAAACCTAAACCATTCCCAAAACTTAATCCTAACACCAACCGTCACCCTTAGCATGACTCTAACCCTAACTCTAGCCCTAATCCTAACCATAACCCTAGGTCTAACCCTATAAGTTACCCTAATGATACCATAACGCTAATGCTAACCTGAGGTCTAACCCTAAACCTATCAGAAACCAAAATCATATCCATTAATCTAACCCTAACCTGAACCCTAATCTTAACCCTATCCATTACCCTAACCCTAAACCTAAACTTAATGATAAACCTAGCCTTAACCCTAACCCTAACACTAAACCTAACATAATCTTATCCATAGACCTTACCTTAAAATTAACCCCTCCCTAGCACTAAACTTAGCTCAAACCCTAACCCTTACACTAAGCATAACCTTAAAACTAAACCTAGTTCTAAACCTAACCCTAACCACAACTCAAGACTTATTCCTAACCATAACCATAATTCTAACATAAACTCTAATCCAATCCATTACCATAACCATAACCCTTAACCTAATGCTAACCCTAAGCCTAATCCTAACCCTATTGCTAATAATTTAGGGTTAGATTTAATTTTAGGGTTAAGTTTAAGGCATGGTTAAGTTTAGGTTTTTGGTTTAGATTTAGGTTTCTGGTTTAGGTTTCTATCAATTACCCTAAACCTAACCTGAACCCTAAACCAAATTCTATCATTACCCTAACTCTAACCCTAATGCTAATTCGAGTCCTAAATCTAAATCCTAACCTAAACCAAAGCCTAAAATTGACCCTAACTCTAATAATTCCCCTAGCTCTAAACCTGAACCTTACCCTAAGCCTAACCCTTACACTAGATGTAGACATAAACCTAATCTTACAACTACATTTAACCATAAACCTAGACCTGATATTAGCCCTAGTCCTAATCATAGCCCTAAACCTAAAACAAACACTACCCCTCATCCTAGCCTTAAACCTAGCCTTAATCATAACCCTAACCTAAGCTTTGCCCTAACCCTTCTCTAACCCTCAATCTACCTCTAAACCTAGTTACAATGCCATCCCTTATCCTAAACATAACCCTAACCCTAACCCTATTGCTAGGCCTAAATTGAACACTTACCTAGCCCTAATCCTAGACTTAATTTAACCCTATCACAAACCCTAACCCTAATCCTAGCCTAAGAAAAACTCTAACTCTCACACTAGCCCTATTCTGAGTTCTAAACCTATCCCTTATCATAACTCTAACCCTAGCACTATACCTAGCCCTAACTCTTGCCCTATCCTTAGTCCTAGCCTAACTCTAGATCTAAGCCTAACTCTGATTGTAAACCCAACCTAGCAAATCACTAACCCTAGTGATAACCCTAGCACAAATTTAGTCCTAAACTATACCCTAACTGTAACCCTAAAACTAACTCTCAACCTAGACTAACTCTAGTTATAAATCTATCGCTAACCATAACACAAACCCTAGACTTAAACCTAGCCCCAACCCCATTCCTACTTTCATTCTAGCCCTAAACCTAGACCTAAACCTGACCCTAAATAGAAACCTAACTCTAAGCCTAAACCTCACCTTAACACTAGCCCTAACCCTAATGCTAATTGGAAATCTAGCCCTAACCCTAGCCCTAGCACTCAAACAAAATTGAGTCATAGGCTTAACCCTAATCCTTAACCTAAACTAAAACTTAAGCTTATACCTAGCCCTAATCCTAGTCCTAATTTGAGTCCTAACCCTAACTCTAGAACTTACTCTGACCCTGATTCAGACCCTAACAATAACCCTAGCTCTAAATATCACACTAACAATAAATTTAACCCGAATACTAGACCTTGCCCCATCACTAACCTTAAAACTAACCCTAATCATAATGCCAGTTCTTATATTAGCCATAGCCCTGTGCTAACAGAAAAGCAAGCTCTAATCTGAGACTTAAACCTAGCTTTAAAGCTAACCCTAACCTTAACCCAGACCTATCCCTAACCCTCACACTAGCCCTAACCCTAGCTCTAACCCTAGCTCTAACCCTATTTCGTACCCTATAACAAACCCTCTCCCTATTGCTAACCTAGTCTTAACCCTAATCCTTAGCCTACTGCAAACCATAACTCTATTACTAACCTAATCCTAGCCCTCATTTTAGCTCTAACCATAACCCAAACCCTAAACCTAACCCTGACTCTTATTCTGACCCTAATTCTAACCATAGGTTTAAACCTGGCCTGAACCCTAAACTGAACCCTAATACTAGCCCTATGGGTAAACCTATAACTAAACCTAACACTAACACTTGACCTAGACAAAACCTAATCATAAATATAGACATAAATCAAGCACTAGACCTAAAAAAATGACTAGCCTTAGTCTTCAAAATAACACTTAACCTAACCCACACACTGTCTCTTCCCCTAGACCTAAACCTAGTCCTAATTCTGGCCATATAACCCTAACTCAAACACTGACCCTCCCTGTAACACAAATCCTAGCTCTAAACTTTATTCTAACCCAAAATCTTGCCATAACCCTAACACTAGACCTAGCCATAACCCTAACTCTAGGTCTTACATTACATATAGCAATAACATTAGCCCTAAACCTCATACAAAAACTAGACCTAAGCATAACCCTAACCCTAAACCTAGACCTTACCCTAATCCTAACCCTTGCCATAACCCTAACCCTAGCTCAAACACTAACGCTTACCCAAAACATACCTCCTACCCTAAACCTAACACTGACCCTAGTCCCAATCCTAACCATAACCAAGGCCAAACCCTAGATCTAAATCTATCCCTTACCCTAAACATAACCCTAACTCTAATGCTAACTCTAGCTCTAAACTTAACCCTAATCCTAAACCTAGAATTCTCACTAACCCTAACTATCACCCTAGCCCTAACCATAGCTCAACCCTAACACGTACCCTAAACCTAACTTTAACACTAACCCTAGGCTTAACCCTAGCCCTAACCCTAACCCTAGCCCTAATCCTAATCATAAACCAAGCCCTAAACCTATCCATTACCCTAAATATAAGCTTAACTCAAATGCTAACCCTAAGCCTAACTCTAAACTTATCTCTAACACTAACCCTATCCATTACCTAAACCTAACCTGAACACTAAACATAACTCTAATAATTACTCTAACCCAATCACTAACCTTAATGCTACTTCGAGCCTTAAACTTAACCATAACCTAAACAAAACCCTAAACAAGACATTGACACTAATAATAAAACTAGCTTTAAACCAGAACCTTTCCCAAATCCTATCCCTTACACTAGACTTAGCCATAAACCTAACATTAACACTATCCCTAAATGTAACCCTAGAACTGATATTAATCAGAGACCTAATTCTTTCCCTACACCTAACAAAAACCCAAGCACTCATCCTAGCCCTAAACCTAGCATTAAACCTAACCCTAAACCTAACCCTAGCCAATCTCTAATTTCAACCCTTGTCTAAATTCAGAACCTAGTTATAACCACCTCTTCCCCTAATCCTAACCCTAACCCTAACACAAACACTAACCCTAACCCTAGCCCTAACCCTAGGCCTAACCCTGACACTAACACTAGCTGTAATCCTAGATCTAATTTGGTGATAATAGTAACCCTAACTCTAACCCAACCCCTAAAACTAACATTAATTCTTGCCCTAGAACTTTTTCTAATACGACCTCTATCTGTTACCATAACCCTAACAGTAGCCCTAACCTAATCCCTAAAACTAGCCCAAGCCATAACCCTAGATCTAAACATATCTCTAAATATAACCCTAATCCTAAGCCTAAACCTCACCCTACCACTAGCCCTAACATTATTTCTAATCCTAAAAATAGCCCTAAACCTAGCCCTAGTTCTAAAACAAAACTGAGCTATAGCCCTAATTTTAACCCTAACTTAACCGTAACCCTAAACCTGACATTAGCCCTTGCCCTAATTCTTACACTAACCATAACACAAAACCTAACCCTACAACTACCCTTAACCCTAGCCTTAAATCGAGTGTTACCCCTAACCCTAAAACTAACACTGACCCTGACTCTGACCCTAATACTAACCCTATCTCAAAGCATCACCCTAATATTAAACCTAAACATAATACTAAACCTAGCATTAACCCTAACCTTAAAACTAGCCCTAATCGTAACCATAGTTCTTATGTAAGCCATAGCCCTACCCTAGCCCTAACCTAATTTAAAACTTAGCTCTAACCCTAACCCTAACACTAGCTTCAATCCTAACCCTAACTCTAAACCTAATCCTAACACTAGCCTTAATCCTAACCATAACCCTAGCCCTAACTCTAGGTCTAATCCTAACCATTTCCATAAGGTAACTCTAATACTAATCCTAGGATAAAACTAACTCTATCCATAAGCCCAACCCTATCCATTACCCTAAACCTAACCTGAAACCTAAACCTAACCATCTCCATTATCCTAACCCTAAACACAATCCTAACGATAATTTGAGCCCTAACTCTAAAACCTTAACCTAAAAATCCCTAAACCTGACCCTGAACCTAATAATACCCCTATCACTATAAGTGACCCTAACTCTCAACATAACCCTTACACTATACATAGCCTAATCTAACCCTGAAACTATCGCTAAACATAACCCTAGACCTGACATTCTACTTAGCCCTAATGCTAGCCCTTATGAAAAAAAAAAGAAAGAAAGAAAAACATAGCTCTAATTCTACTTCTAAACCTAGACTTAAACCTAATCCTAACCCTAATACTAGGCCTAACTATAAAGTGAACCCTTGCCCTAACCATTAACCTAGCTATAATATGATACGTTACCCTAACCCAAATTCTAACCATAGCCCTAAACCAAGGCCTAGCCCGCATACTAATCCTAGCTCTAATCCTAGAAGTAATTTAGACCTAACCCTAAACCTAATCATATCCCTAGGCATAAGACTAACTCTACCTCTCATCCTAGCCCTATTCCTAGTTATAACCTTATCCCGTATCATAACCCAAAGCCTAGTGGTAAACCTAGCCCCAACTTAGCCCTAGCCCTAAACCTAGATCTAACCCTAACTCTAAATCTAATCCTAACCATAAACCAGTACCTCACCCTAACACTAGCCCTAACCCTAATGCTAATTTGAAAACTAGCCCTAACCCTAGCCATAATATTGAAGCAAAACTCAGCTACAGATCTAATTCTAACCTTTAACCTAAACCAAATCCTAGCCCTTATCCTAGACTTAATTTGAGTTTTAAAACTAACCGTGCAACTAATAATGACCTGGACTCTTATCCTAAAACTAGCCCTAGCTCTAAACATCACCATAACCTTAAACCTAACATGAACACTAAACCTAGCCCTAATCCTAATCCTAAAAGTAGCACTAATCATAATGCCAGGTCTTACATTAGAAATAGCCCTAACCCTAACACAAAACCTACTATTAATGTGAAACTGAACCCTAACTTTAACCCTAACCCTAACCCTAATTCTAGCTCTAACCCTAGCACAAGTTCTAACCCTATCGTTTACCCTAAGCCAAACCCTCAACCTAATGCTACCCTAGTCCTAAGCCTAATCCTTAGCTTACCCCAAACCCTAACTCTACTACTAGTCCTAACCCTAGGCCTCATTCTACCTCTAACCTTAAACCAAACCCTAAGCCTATCCCTGACCCTTATTCTGACGCTAACACTAAGCCTAGGTCTATGCCTGACCCTAACCCTAAACCAAACATTAACACTAGCTCTATTGGTAAACCTATACCTAAACCTAACCATAGCATTAACACTAGACCTAAACTTAATTTTAAATATAGCCATAACTCTAGCCTTAGCCCTAAACAAAAATCTAGCTCTAGCATTAACAATAATCATTAGACTAACACAAAGGGATAACAATACCCTAAGAATAACCCTAGTAAAATTGTGGCCCTAAACTTAAATTCAATGCTAACCCGAACACTAACACTTACCCTAACACAAACCCTAGCTCTAAACCTTATCCTAATCCAAAATCTATCCATAACACTAGACCTATTCATAACCCTAACCTTAAAACTAGTCATAACCATAATCCTATCTCTTATATTATCTATAGTCCTAACACTAGCCATAAACCTCCCCCAAAACCTAGCCCTAAATGTAGCACTAAAACTAGCTGTAAGCACCACCCTAACCCTAAACTTAGCCCTAGAGCTAACTCTCATGCTTTCCCTAGCCCTACCCTAGCACAAAATCTAACCTTTACCCTAAACGAAACCCTAACCCTAACTCTTGCTCTAATTCTACCACAAATTTTATGTATTACCTTAAACATAACCCTAATACTAATGCTAACCCTAGCTTTAACTAACCCAATTCTAACCATAGCCCTGACTCTAACCGTAAACCTCACCCTAGCCCTATCCATAAACATTTAACCTTAATCTAAACCTAACACTAACCCTAGGCCTAACACTAACCCTAGTCTTAATCCTAACCTTAACCAATCCCTAACACTAGCACTAACTCTATGCATTACGCTAAATATAAGCCTATCCCAAATGCTAACCCTAGGCCTAAAACTAACAGTGTCCTAAAAATTAAGCCTATACATAACTTTATACCGAAACTGAACCGTAAACGTAATCCTATCCATTACTCTAAACCTAACCCTAGAACTATTTGAGCCCTAAACCTAAACCTTAACCTAAAGCAAACCTAACCTGGATTCTGACACTAATAATACACCCAGCTATAAACCTGATCCTAACCCTAAACCTAAGCATATCCCTAGCCCTAAGACTTACTCTAACTCTCGCCCTAACCATAAACCTATTTATAACCCTATCCCTTATTATAAACCAAAGCCTAGCACTAACACTAGCCCTAAACCTAGTTCTAACCCTAACAGTAGATCTAAACCTAAACTTAAACTTAAACATCACCCTAACACTAGCTCTAACCCTAATGCTAATTTGAAAACTAGCCTTAACCCTAGACACAGCATTCAAGTAAAACTCAGGTACAGCTCTAATCCCTAACCCTTTAACTAAGCCAAAAACTAACGCTATGCGTATCCATTACCCTAACACTAATTTTGAGTCCTAAAACTAACCATACAACTAATAATGACCAGGAATCTGATCCTAAAACTGACCCTAGCTCTAAAGATCACCCTAACCCTAACTCTAATCAAAATACTAAACCTAGCCCTAATCATAATGCCAGTACTTACATTAGTGATAGCACAAACCCTAACACAAAACCTACAATTAATCCGAACCCTAAACCTAGCTTAACCCTAACCCTAACCATAAACCTAGCCTTAACTCTAACCCTAGCCTTAACCCTAACACAAGCTCTAACCCTATCTTTTACCCTAAGCCAAACCCTCACCCTAAAGCTACCCTATTCCTAACACTAATCCTTAGCCTACCCCAAATCCTAACTCTATTACTAGTCCTAACCATTGGCCTCATTCTACCTCTAACCCTAACCCAAACCCTAAGCCTATCACTGACACTTATTCTGACCCTAACACTAATCCTAGGTCTAAGACTGACCCTAACCCTAAACCAAACACTAACACTAGCCCTATTGGTAAACCTATACCTAAACCTAACCTTAACATTAACACTAGACCTAAACTTAATCCTAAATAGAGCCATAACTCTAGGCCTAGCCCTAAACGAAAACCTAGCTCTAGCACTAACAATAACCATTAGTCTAACACAATGAATAAAAATACCCCTAGAACCAAACCTAGTAAAATTGGGCTCTTAATCCTAAATTCAAAGCTAACACTGACCCTTACAATAACACAAACCCTAGCTCTAAACTTTATCCTTACACAAAACATACCCCTAACACTGGATATATCTATAACGCTAACATTAAAACCAGCTATAACTGTAATTCTGGTTCTTACATTACCTATAGTCCTAACACTAGCCATAAACCTCTCCCCAAACCTAGCCCTAAAGGTAGCACTAAAACAAGACCTAAGACTAACCCTAACCTTTGCCCTAGCCCTAACCCTCACACTTGCCTAGCCCTAACCTTAGCTCAAACTCTCTTACCCTAAATGTAACCCTAACACTTGCCCTAATCCTAACAGTAAACATAGCACAAATTCTACCTCAAATTCTATCCATTACATAAATATAACCCTAACAATAATGCTAAACCTAGCCCTAAATCTAACCCTAATTTTAACCATAGCCCTGACTCTAACCCTAAACTTTGCCCTAGACCTAACCATAAACACACAACCTAAACCTAAACCTAACACTAACCCTAGGCCTAAACCAAACACTAGTAATAATACTAATCTGACTATCCCTAACACTAGCACTAACTCTATTCATTACCCTACACCTAAGCCTACCCAAATGCTAACCCTAGGCCTAAACCTAACACTATCCCTAAAACTATCACCATATATGACTCTATAACTAACCTGAACCCTAAACCTAATCCTATTCATTACTTTAACCCTAACCCTAATGCTAATTGAGCCCTAACCCTAAACCTTAACCTAAAGTAAACCCTAATCTGGACTTTGACCCTAATAATACACCCAGCTCTAAAACTGACCCTTACCCTAAACCTAACCCTTACACTAGAACTAGCCATAAATCTAACATTAACACTATCCCTAACTGTAACACTATCCCTAACTGTAACCCTAGCCCTAATTCTAGCCCCTACCCTAACACAAAACCTAGCCCTTATGCTAGCCATAAACATAGCCTTAATCCTAATCCAAACCCTCACCCTGGCCTTTAATCCCTAATTTTAACCCTCAACCTAGCCCTGAACCTAACTATAACCCCATCCATCCCTAAAACTAACTCTAACATTAACAATACACAAACCCTAAATCTAGCCTTAACCATAGGCCTAACACTAACACTAACCCTAGTGCTAATCCTAGATCTAATTTAGCCCTAACCCTAACTCTATCCCTAACCCTAGTCCTAAGACTAACTCACTCTCACCCAGCCCTATTTCTATTTTGAAACCTATCCATTACCTTAGCCCTAACCTTAGCCCTCATTGTAGCCATAGCCCTAAACCTAGATCTAAAAATAACTCTTAATCTAACCCTAAATTTAAGCCTAAAAAATCACCCTACCTCTAGCCCTAATACCATTGCTAGCCCTAACACTAGCCCTAGCCCTAAAAAAAAAAAAAAGCCATTCCTATAACCCAAAACCTTAACCTATACCAAACCCTAATCATGCAACTAGCCATAGCCCTAGCTCTAATTCAAGTCCTAGGCCTAAAACTAACCATAGATCTAAATATCACCCTAATCCTAAGCTAATGCTAACACTAGACCAGCCTAAATACCATCCCTAAAACTAATCCTAATCATAAACCTACTTCTTACATTGGCCTTAGCCTGAACTCTAGCCTTAACCCTAACACATAAATAACCCTAATCGAGGCCCTAACACTAAATTTAACCCTAACCCTAACCCTAACCCTAGTCCTAAACCTAAACTTAACTCTAGCCCTTATCATATCCCTAAACCAAACCCTATCCATAGTGCTAACCCTAGTCCTAATCCTAATCCTTAGCCTAACCCAAACCGTAACCCTATTACTAGTCCTAACCCTAGCACTCATTCTAGCTTTAAATCTAACCCTAAACCTAACCATAACTTTCACCCTTTTTCTGAAACTAACACTAATTATAGGTCTTAACCTGAACCTAACCCTAAACTGAACCCTGAAACAAGCCTTATAATATCCTTATATCTAAACCTAACCCTAACACTAGCCCTAGACATAAACCTAATGCTAAATCTAGCAATGACTCTAGCCCTGGACTTAAACAAAACTTAGTCCTAGCCCTAACAATAACCCTTAACGTAAAACAAACACTATCCCTACACCTAAAACTAACCTTGTCCAAATTCTCGCTTTCACAATCAACCCTAACTCTAACCTGAACTGCCTTTAACAGTAAACTCAAGCCTAAACAACATCTAAACCTAACACTAGAATTAGCCATAACTCTAAACCTAAAACTATCCCTAATCATAACTCTAGCTCTTATATTACCCATAGCCCTAACGCTAGGCCTAAACCTAACGCAAAACCTAGATCTTATCCTAGGCCTAAACCTACCCTTAGGCGTAACCCTAACACAAACCATAGCCCTAAAACTACCCTAACCCTCGCCTTAGTCCTAACCCTGGATCAAAACCTAACCCTTACCCTAAATATAAACCTACACCTATTCCTAAATCTAACCCTAAACCTAGCCCTAATCCTAACCTTAATTCTACCACTAAACCTAGCTCTAAAGATACCCATTACCCTAAATATTACCCTAACTGTATTGATAAAGCTAGGCCTATCCCTAACCCTAAACCTAACCAGAAAAGTAATCCTAGACCTAACCTAAACCTCACTCTCATCATAGACCTAACCCTAGCTCAAACTCTAACCTTTACCATAAACCAAACCATAACCATAAAATAACCCTAAGCCTAACCCTCAATCTAACTCTAACCATAAACCTAAACCTACATCTAAACATATCCACTACTCTAACCATAACACTAGCCCTAATGATGACCATAGCCCTAATCCTAACCCTAACCCTAACTGTACTGTAATCTTATCCCCAGATCTAACCCTAAACCTTACCCTCACCTTAGCCCTAAACCAAGCTCAAAACCCAAACTTACACTAAACATAACCCTAACACTTACCCTAGATCTAAACCTAACCCTAACCCTAACCGTAACTCAAGACATATTTCTAGCCATAAACCTAGCCCTAAACTTAGATATAACCCTGTCCATTATTCTAACCATAACCCTGGCCCTAATGAAAACTCTAGACCAAACTCTAACCCTATCACTAACCCTAAACTTTTCAATTACGTTTAACCTAAACTGAACCCTAAACAAAAACTTATCATTACCCTAACCCTTATCCAAAGCTAATTGGAGCCCTAACCCTAAACCCTAACCTCAAACAAACTCTAACCCTTAACCTTACCCTTATAATTCCCCTAGTTCTAAACCTGACCCTTACCCTAAACCTAACCCCTCAACTAAACCTAGCCATAAAACATTCTAAATCTATCCCCAACCCTAACCCTAGACCTGACATTAGCACTAGTCCTAATCCTAGCCCTTACCCTAACACAAACCCCAGCCCTTATCCTAGCCCTAATCCTAGCCTTATTCCTAACCCTAACCCTATCCTTAGGCCTAAACCTAACACTAACCTTAACCCTAATCTTAGCCCTAATTGATGCCTATACCTAAACATAGCCCTAACCCTAGCCCTGAGACTAACTCTAAATCTCACGCTTGCCCCATCCCTAGTTTTAACCCTATCCCATCCTGGAAAAATAATCCTAGCCTTAACCCTAGCCCTCTCCTTTGCCCTAGCCTAACCTAGATTTAACTCTAACTCTAAATCTAACTTTAACCCTAAGCCTAAACCTAAACCTAACACTAGCCCTAACCCTAATGCTAATCCTAAAACTAGTCCTAATCCTAGCCGTTGCCCTAAAACAAAACCCAGACATAGCCCTAGAACTAATCGTTAACCTAAACCAAACCCTAAGCATAATCCTAAACTTATCCCTAATTTGAGTTTTAAGATGAACCCGAAAATTAACCCTGACTCTGAATCTGACCATAACACTAAACCTACCTCTAAATATCACCCTAACCCTAAACCTAAACCAAACACTAGACATAGCCCAAACCCTAAACATAAATTTAGTGCTAAATGTAACCTTGGAACTTACATTAGCCATAACACTAACGCTAGCACACACTTAACACAAAACCTAGCCCTAATTCAGGCCCTAACTAAAGCTTTAACCCTAACACTAACCCTATACATAGCCCTAATCATAACCATAACAATACCCCTAAACCTAGCTCTAACCCTATCTATTGCCATAACTATAACAGTAACATTAATACTAACCCTATACCTAAACCTAACCCTATTTTTAATCCTAACCCTATCCATTACACTAAACCAAACCTAAACCCTAAACCTCAACCTATCATTTCCCTAACCCTAAACGTAATGCTAATTCAAGCCCTAGATTTAAACCATAACATATACCAAACCCTAGCCAAGGCCCTGACCCTAATAATACCCATAGCTCTAAACCTGACCTAAATCTAAACATGACCCTTACACTATGTGTATCCATAAAATAACCCTAAAACTATCTTTAACAATAACCCTAGACCTGGTATTAGTCCTAGCCCTAATTCTAGCCCTACCCTAAAAGAAACCCTAGCCCTCATCTTAGCCCTAAAACCAGCATTAATCATAACCCTAACCCTAAACATAGGCCTAACCCTAATTCTAACTCTCCCCCTACATCTAAATCTAGCTATAATGCCAATCCTTACCCTAAACTTAACCCTAAACTTAAACCTAATGCTAGATCTAATCTGAACAATAACCCTAGCCCTAATTCTAGCCTTAATTTAACCCTATCCTTAACCCTAACCATAGCCCTAAGACTAACTCTAAATTTCACACTAGCCCTATCCCTAGTTCTAACCCTATCCCTTAACTTAACCCTAACACTAGCTCTAACCCTAGCCATAAACCTTGCCGTGTCCTTATTCCTGGCTGAAAGCCTAGATCTATCTCTAACTCTAAATCTAACACTAAGCCTAAGCCTAAGCCTAACATAAACACTAGCACTAACCTTAATGCAACTCGTAAAATTAGCCCTAACCCTAACCCTAGCAGTAAATCAAAACCAAGCAATAGCCCTAATATTAAACCTTAACTAAAACCAAATGCTAATACTACACCTAGACATAACGCTTGCCCTAATTCGAGTCCTGACCTTAACCTTAATACTAACCCTGACTCTGATTCATATCCTAACACACACACTAGCTCTAAACACCATCCTAACCTTAAACAACTTACAGTAACCCTAGCCATAATTTGAGTCCTAACCCTAACCTTAAAACTAACCCTGACCCTGACTATTAATCTAACACTAACACTATCTCTAAATATCACCCTAACCTTAAACCTAATCCTAACACTAGAGGTCTAACCCCTAAGCATAACCCTAAAACTAATCCTAATTGTAACCCTAGTTCTTACATTAGCCATTACTTTAACCCTAGCCCTAATTCTAACACAAAAACTAGCCCTAATCTGAGCTCTAAACCTGGCTTTAAGCCTAACTCTAGCCCTAAACCTAGCTCTAACAGTATCCCTTACCCTAAGCCAAACCCTAACACTAATCCGAATTCTAACCCTAATCCTTAACATAAACCAAACCCTAATCCTATTACTAGTCCTAACCCTAGCCCTCATTCTAGCTCTAACCATAAACCAAACCCTAAACTTAACCCTGACCCTTATTCTGACCCTAAACTAATCGTAGGTCTAAACCTGAACCTAACCCTAAGCCAAACTCTAACACTAGCCCTTCCAGTAAACTTATACCTAAACCTTACCCTAACACTAGCCCTAGACCTAAACCTAATCTTAATCTAGCCATAACTCTAGCCCTAGACCTAAAGAAAAACCTAGACCTAGCCCTAATAATAACCCTTAGCCTAAGCCAAACACAACTCTTCCCCTAGACCTAACCCTAGTCCTAATTCTGGCTTTAATTCTAACCATAATCCTAATCTGAACACTGATGCTCACACTAACACTATCCAAGCTCTAAACATACCCTAACCCTGAAAATATACCTAGCCCTAACATTAACCCTAAAACTAGCCCTAATCATAACAAGTTCTTAATTTAGCCATAGCCCTAACCTATTGCAAAACCTAGCCCTAATCCAGGCCCTACCCTATATTTAACCCTAAAGCTAAACCTAACACTAAACATAAGGCTAACCCTAAGCCTAAGGCTAACCTTAGACCCATTCCTAAGTATAACACTAGACCTAAACCTAGCTCTAACCCTATCCATTACTCTAAGGATAACCATAATCCTTATGCTATTCCTAGACCAAACCCTAATCCTATTCCCATCCCTAATCCTATCCATTACCCTACACCTAAATTGAATCCTAAACCTAAAACTATTGTTAATCTATCACTAAATCTAATACTAATTAGAGCCCTAACCATAAACCATAATGTAACCTAAAGCCTAACCTTGACAATAATAATACCCCTAGCTCTAAACCTGATCCTAACCATAAACCTAACCCTTAAAATAGACTTAGATATTATCCTAACCCTAAAACTATCCCTAAATCTAACCCTAGACCAGACATTAGCCCTACCTCTAATCCTTGTCCTAACCCTAACACAAACCTTAACCCACATTCTAGACATAATCCTTGCCTTCATCATAACCCTAACCCTAAACCTAATCCGAATTCTAACCTACATTCTATCCCTAAAACTAGGTATAATCTCATCCCTTAACTAAACCTAGCCCTAATCCAAACCCTAACACTAAACCTAGCCCTAACCCTAGGCCTAACTCTGACATTAACACTTGTTCTAATCCCAGATCTAAACCTAGCCTTAATCCTAAAACTAACTGTAACCTTAGGCCTAATCCTAACACTAATCCTAGCTCTAATTGTAGCCCTAACCCTATACATAATGCTAACCCTATCCATTATCCTAACCCTAAACATAATCCTAATGCTAATTTGAGTCCTAACCCTAAACCTTAACCTATCCCTAACACTAAACATAACACTAGCCCTAAGACAATAAATAACTCTTGCCTTAGACCTATAGTGTAGTTCTAACCTTTTCCCTTACCATTATCCTAAATGTAGACCTTATCTTAGCCCTAACCCTAACCCTAGCCCTAAAACAAAACTGAGTCATAGCCTTAAGCCTAACCCTTAACCTAAACCAAACCCTAACCTTACTCCTAGCCCTAACCCTATACCTAAACCTATCCTTAATTCTAGTCCTAACTCTAACCTGAAAACTACCCTGACCCTGACTCTGACCCTAATACTAAACCTAGCTCTAAAATAATTGTAACTGTAATCTTACCCTAACACTAGACCTAGCCTTAACCCTATCCTTATAAATAGTGCTAATCATAACCTTACTTCGTACATGAGCCATAGTCTTAACCCTAGCCCTAAACTAACCCAAAACCTAGACTTAATCAGTCCTTATCCTAGCTTTAACCCTTAACTTAAACCTATCACTAACACAAACAAAAGCACTAATTCTATACATAAACCTAGCCCTAAACTTAGGTCTAACTCTATCCATTACCCTAATGATCACCCTAACCCTTATGCTAACCCTAGGCCTAATCCTAACCCTATCCATTACACTAAACCAAAACTAAACCCTAAACCTAACCCTGTCATTACCTTAACCCTAAATCTAATGCTAATTTGAGTCCTAAACTTAAGCCCTAACCTAACCCAAACACTAACTTTAATTCTGATGCTAATATTAACTCTAGCTCTAAAACTGACCCTTATCCTAAACCTAACGCTTTCACTGGACCAAGTCATAAACCTAACACTTAAAGTATCCCTAATTGTAACCCTAGACCTAACATTAGCCCTAGACCTAATACTAGCCCTAAACCTAACACAAACACAAGCACTCATCCTAGTCCTAACCCTAGCCTTAATCATAACCCGTACTCTAAACCTGGCCCTAACCCTAATACTAACCCTCGCTAAGCCCTCAATCTTGCTATAACCCGTTCCTTTAAACTAAACGCAACCCTAAATCTAACCCTAAACCTAAGCCTAAACCTAACACTAACCCTAGCCCTAATTTAGCCCTATACATCACCATAACCATAAACCTAGCCATAAGATGAACTGTAACTCTTACACTAGATCTATCACTAGTTCTAAACCTATTCTTTACCATAACCTAACCCTAGCCCTAACCATTGTTCTAACTCTTGCCATACCCTTAGCCATAGCACTAACTTTAGATCAACACCTATCTCTAAATCTAACCCTAAACTGAAGCCTAAGCCTAACCCAAACACTAGCCCTAAGCCTAACACTAATCCTAAAAGTAGCCCTAACCCTAGCCCTAGCCTAAAACAAAACTGAGCAATAGCTCTAACACTAATCCTTAAACTAAACAAAATCCTAACCATACACCTCTCCCTAACCCTAGACCTAATTAGAGTTTTAAGCTGAACCCTAAAACTAACTCTGACCCTGACTCTGATACTAACATTAACCCTAGCTGTAAACATCAACCTGACCTTAAACCTAACCCTAACAATCAACCTAGCCCTAAACTTATCCCTAAAATTAGCCCTAAATGTAACTCTAGTACTTATATTAGCCATAACCCTAACCCTAGCAATAACTTAACCCGAAACCTAGCCATAATCTGAGCCCTATTCCGAGCTTTAATCCTAACGGAAGCCCTAAACATAACACTAGCCCTAACTCTAGCCAAACCCTATCTATTACAATAAACATAACCCTAACCCTAATGCTAACCCTAGGACTAAACCTAATGCTATCTCTAATCCTATTTCTATCCATAACCCTAAACATAACCTGAAACCTAATGCTAACTCTATCATTACTCTAACCGTAACCCTAATGCTAATTCGATCCCTAACTTTAGACTTAACCTATCCCAAACCTTAACCCAAACCTTGTCCATAATAATACCCCTAGCCCTAAAATTGAACCTACGCCTAAACCTAACTCTTACACTAGACATAGCCATAATCCTAAAAGTAAAATTATCTTTTAACATAATTCTAGACCTGAAATTAGCTGTACCCCAAATCATAGCCTTAACCCTAAAACAAACACTAGCCCACATCCTAGCACTAAACCTATCCTTAATCATAACCCAAAGCATAAGCAAAGTCCTAACCCTAATTATAAATATCACCCTACCTCTAAAACTAGCTATAGCATCATCCCTTACCCTAAACTTAATAATAACTCAAACCCTACTCTATATTTAAGCTGAACACTAACCATAGCCCTAATCGTAGGCCTAATTTATCCATTTCACTAACCTAAGCCTTAAGACTAACTCTAACTCATACTAACCCTAACTCTATTTCTAACCCTATTACATACCAAAATGTAACCCTAGCCCTACCCCTTGCCCTATCCTCAGTCCTAACCCTAAACCTAGATCTAACACTAAATCTAAATCTAACCCTAACCCTAAGCTTAAACCTAACCCTAACACTAGCCCTAACCCTAATGTTAATCATAAAATTAACACTAACCCTAACCCTAGCAGTAAAACAAAACCAAGCAATTGCCCTAACCCTAAACCTTAACTTAAAACACCCTTACACTACATCTAGAACTAGCCCAAGCCCTAATTTGTTTTGTAAACACAACCTTAAAAGTAACCCTGAAACTGACTCATATCCTAACACTCACCCTATCTCTAAATACCATCCTAACCTTAAACCCAAACCTACCAGTAACCCTATTCCTAATTCATGTCTTAACCCTAACTCTGACAATCATTCATATCCTAACACTAACCCTAGCTCTAAATATCACTCTAACCTTAAACCTAAACCTAACACTAGACCTACCCTTAACCCTAACCCTAAAAATAACCCTAATGGTAACCTTAGGTATTAAATTAGCCATTGTCCTTACCCTAGCTCTAACCCTACAACAAAAAGTGCCCTAATTCAAGCTCTAAACCTAGCTTTAACCCTAACCCAAAGCCTAACCATAGCTTTATCCCTATCACTTACCCTAAGCAAAAATCTAATCCTAATGGTGACACTTGAACTATTTCTAATTATTAGACTAACGAAAATCCGAACACTTTTAATAGTCCTGACACTAGCCCTCATTTTAGCTCTAATCTTATCCTAAGCCCTAACACTAACCCTGACCCTTATTCTGACACAAACAATAACCTTAGGTCTAAACATGAATCTAACCATAGAGCAAACCCTAACACTGGACCTACAGGTAATGTTACAATGAAAGCTTACCCTAACCCTAGGCCTAACACTAACTCTAACTCTCACACTAGCCCTATCCCTAGTTCTAACCCTATTCCTTACCATAACCCCAAACCTAGCCCAAAACCTAGCACTAATGCTTGCCCTATCTTTGGTCCTTGCCCTAAACCTATATATAGCCTTAACTCTAAATCTAACCCTAAAACTAAGCCTAAGCCTAACACTAACACTATTTCTTACTCTAATGTTAATTGTAAAACTAGCCCTAACCCTAACCCTAGAAGGAAAACAAACCTGGGCAATTGCCCTAACCCTAAACCTTAACTTAAACCAACCTAAAACTATATCTAGACTTAACCCTAGCCCTAAATTCGACTCCTAAACTTAACCTTAATTGTAACCCTGAAACAGACTCGTATCCTAAATCTCACCCTAACTGTAGAACCCATCCTAACCTTAAACAAAAACCTAACAGTAACTCTATCGCTAATTTGAGTCCTAACCCTAACCCTGACCCTGACTCATATTCTAACACTAACCCTAACTCTAAATATCACCCTAACCTTAAACCTAACCCTAACACTAGACCTACCCTAAACCTAACTTTAAAACTAACCCTAGTTCTAACATTAGCCATTGCCATAACACTAGCCCTAACCCTAACACAAAAACAAGCCCTAATCCAAGCTCTAAACCTAGCTTTAACCCTAACCCTAACTCTAAGCCTAATCCTAGCTCTAAAATAATCCCTTACCATAAGCAAAACCATAATATTAATGGTAACACAAGACCTATGCATAATCCTTAGGCTAACCAAAATCCTAACACCATTAATACTTCTCACCCTAGCCCTCATTCTAGCTCTAATCCTATCCCAAACTCTAATGCTAACCCTGACCCTTATTTTGACCCTAACACTAAACTCAGGTCTAAACCTGACACTAACCCTAGACCAACTCTAAAACTTGCACTACTGATAAACTTATTCCTAAACCTAACTCTACCATTAGCCTTAGGCCTAAATCTAATCATAAGTCTAGCCTTAACTCTAGCTCTAGATCTAAACAAAAACCTAGTCCTAGCTTTAACAATAACCCTTACCCTAAACCAAACACTACCCCTACCCATAGACCTAAATATAGTCCTAATTCTGGATATAACCCTAACTCAAACTATAACCCGATCATTGACCAGCATTTAACAGTAAACCTACCTCTAAACCTGACCCTAACTGAAAACATAAAACTAACCGTAGACCTAGACATAACCCTAACCCTAAAACTCCCCCTACACATAACCCTAGTTCTTACATTATCCACAGCAATAACCCTAGGCCTAAACCTAACACAAAACATAGAGCTAATCCTAGGCCTTAACCTAGCCCTAAGCATAACCATAACCCTAATCCTAGCCCTAATCCTAACTTAACCCTAGCCTTAGTCGCAACCCTATCTCAAAGCCTAACCCTTACCATAAACATAAACCTAGAACTATCCGTAAATCTAACCTTAACCCTAACCCTAATCCTAACCAAAATCTAGCCTTAATTCTAGCAATAGACCTAAACAAAAACCTATCCCTATTATTTAAAGTAACCCTTAACCTAAAACAAACACTAACCCTACCATTAGAACTAAACCAAGTTATCATCATGGCTGTAGCCCTAACTCTAACTCTAACCCAAACACTGACTGTGCCTTTAACAGTAAACCTACCTCTAAACCTGACCCTAACCGAATATCTAAAACTAACACTAGACCTAGCCATAATCCTAACCCTAAATCTAGCTCTAATCATAACCCTAGCTCTTACATTACCCAAAGCCCTAACCCTAGGCCTAAACCTGACACAAAACCTAGAGCTAATCCTAGGCCTAAACCTAGCCCTAAGCATAACCCTATCCCTATTCCTATTCTAACAATCAATTAGCTTAACCCTAGCTCAAAGCCTAACCCTTACCCTAAACATAAACCTACACCTGTCCCTAAATATACCCCTAACACTAGCCCTGATCCTAAACTTAACCCTAGCCCTAAACCTAGCTCTAAGCCTACCCATTTCCCTAAACCTAACCCTAAACATTTATATAAAACTTGGCCTAACCATAACCCTAACCAAACCAAAAAACTAACCCTAGACCTAACCCTAAACATCATGTTTGCAATAGACCTAACCCTAGCTGAAACCCTAACCCCTAACATAAACCTAAACATAACCATAGCCCTAACCCTAAACATAAACCTTAATCTAACACTAACCATAACCCTATGCCTACATCTAACCATATCCATTACTCTAACCCTAAACCTATCCCTTATGATGATGCTAGCCCTAATAAAATCCTAACCCTAACCATTTTCTAATCTTAACCCTAGACCTAATTCTACAACTAACACTCACCCTAGCCCTAACCCTAGCTCAAAATCTAACCCTTATGCTAAACATAACCCTAATCCTAGTCCTAACCCTAACCCTAACCCTAACTCACGACCTATTCCTAACCATAATTGTAGCCCTAACCTTAGCTCTAACCCTATCCACTATACTAAAAATTACCCTTACCCTAATGCTAACCCTAGCCTAACACTAAACCTATAGTTAAACCTAACCCTATCAATTACTGTAAAACTAACCTGAACCCTAATCACAAAACAATGCTCATCCTAACCCTCACCCTAATTCTGATTTGAGCCTTAACCATAAACTCTAAACTCAACCAAACTCTAACCTGACCCTGACCCTAATAATTTCTCTAACTCTAAACCTGACACTTAACCCTAAACCTAACCCTTACACTAGATATAGCCATAAACCTAATCCTAAAACTATCCTCTCTTCAACCTTATCCTCAGACCTGATATTAACCCTAGCTCTAATCCTAGCCCTAACCCTAACAAAAACACCAGCCCTTATCCTAGCCCTAAAAATAGATTAATCCTAACCCTAATTGTAACCATAGATCTAACCCCAATACTAACCCTAGCCCTAATCTTGGCTCTTATGTCACCCTATCCCTAAACCTAACCCTAACCCTAGAACTAAGAATAAATCTAATTCTCACACTAGCCCTATCACTAGGTCTAACCCTATCCATTACTGTAACCCTAACCCTAGCCCTAAACTTAGTCCTAACCCTAGTCCTATCCATAGCCCTAGCACTAATCTTGGATCAAAATCTAACTCTAAATCTAACCCTAACCCTAAACCTAAGCCTAACCCTAACTCTAACCCTAACCCTAACACTAATCCTAAAACTATCCTTAATCTTAGCCCTAGCCCTAAAACAAAACTGAGCCATAAGCTCTCTCTCTCTCTAACCCTTAAACTAAACCAAACCCTAACCATACACCTACCACTAACCCTAGACTTAATTCGAGTTTTAAGCTGAACCCTAAAACTAACCCTGACCCTGACTCTGACACTAACACTAGACCTAGCTCTAATCATCACCCTAATCCTAACACTAACCCTAACACTAAACCTAGCCCTAATCTTAATCCTAAAATTAGCCCTGATCATAACCTTTATACTTACATTAGCCATAATCTTAATCCTAGCACTAACTTAACCCAAAATCCAGCCCTAAACTGAGCCCTAAACCAATCTTTAACACTAACCCTAGCCCTAGCCCTAATCATAACCAAAACCCTAGCCCTAAACTTATCCATTACCATAACCCTAAACCTAATGTTAACCATATGCCTAAACCTAACCATATCTCTACTCCTATCTCTATCCATTTCCCTAAACCTAACATGAACCCTAATTCTAAACCTACCATTACCCTAACCCTTACCAATATATTAATTAGATCCCTAACTTAAAGCCTTAACCTATCCCAAACCCTAACCAAGACCTTCACCTAAACAATACACCTTGCCCTAAACCTGCTTCTTGTATTACCTTAGATAATTGACCTTGTAAACCTCCATGTCCTTGTAAAGTCTTCCATGCCTTAACTGCATCTACAGCAATTTCTGCATATACACCAGGATCACATGCAATTTGTTGCTGCTGATCCTCATAAGGTCCCTTTCCTAACAACATATCTAGATTTCTCTGAGGATAACCAGCTGCTGCATTTCGCCTAGCCATCTCCTTGCAAAATTCCTCATTGGCAACCTTCCATAACAGGTATTGTCCTCCATTTAGCACAGCTTTACACATATTAGCCCAATCTGCTGGCGTCATGTTCAAGTTGTTAATGGATTCGACCATGCTTACAGTGAAGGGTGCTTGAGGACCATAGGTTGTTACAGCCTCTTTTAGCTGCTTCACTGTTTTGAAATGTAAAGCATGGTGAACTCGCTGCCCTCCTACCTCAAATACAGGGCATGTTAATATTTGAGATCTTGTCTCAGGATCCCAACTATCAACTGCGGGGGTTGGAGGCCTCCCAGCATATGGAGGTGGCCTTGTTAGTTGAACACTTACATCCTCTGGTGATAGAAAGGTGTTAGTAGCAGTCTCCTGTAGAGGTGGTGCTGTTGGTTGGACACTTACACCCTCTGGTGATAGAAAGGTGTTAGTAGCAGTCTCCTGTTGTAACTTTCCCCCTGATGGCTTTTTCTGCTTTACACTTTCTTTCTCTGTCTGACTAGCTTGAGAGGCCTTCTCTTTTACTTGATTTTTTTCCTCTGACTAGTTCGAGAGACCTTCTCTTTTAATTGAATTTTTTCCCTCTGTCTGACTAGCTCAAGAGGCCTTCTCTTTTACTTGAATTTTTTTCCTCTGTCTGACTAGCTTGAGAGACCTTCTCTTTTACTTGAATATTTCTACTATAACTATAATACAACCCAAGAAGATAACTCCAAACAAAACTGAACCAGAATGAAACAAAAGTGGAACAACAGAAAATCATTATAATAGCCTTTCTATCCTCCTGAAATGTCCATCCGTCCTTTCTCCCTATCTGTTCCTCAGATGTGAGCGGATTTTCTTCCATCTTACACATCTCCAGGGACAGGCAACTTAAAACAAAAGTGAAGCAAAACAAAAGAGGAATCTTAAAATGGCTACCCATCCTCTCGCCCTGCCCTCAGGGGCGAGCAGTTTACCTTATCACTTACCCTCAGTCATTCCCCGTGCTGCCCACCAAATGCCGCAGTCTGGCTGGGCACAATTCAGGAGCCACTTGTCAAAAGAAACGAACTTTATTTTTAGAACCACACACGCCAAACAAAACAGCTCCTCAGGAAAACCGTCAGAGCCCAAATGACACCACCGGCTTCCCACAATCCTCTCCACCTCCCCCACTCCTTCCGTGGTCTGAAAGTGCAGGGAAACAGCCCAATGAGCATCACTGCAGAGGAGCCAATCAGTTGGCAGCTAGAAGTTTCTGGGGCCGCTGTGAGCCAATCATCAGCTGGCAGCTGGAAGTTTGCTGGGGCCCCTTCAGCTGTGGCTCTCAATAGGGATGGGGCTATGTTGAGAGTTACAGTTAGTCATAGGGCTAGGGTTAGGGCTAGGGTTAGGAATAGGAAAAAATAGGGCTAAGATTATTCCTAGGGTTATTTTTTGGGTTAGGCCTAAAGTTAGGTTTAGAGTTAGTATTAAGGCTTGGTTTAGGCCTAGGATAAGGGCTGGGGTTTGTGTTAGGTTTAGGGCTAGGACTAGGGCTATGGCTAATGTGAGGTCTAAGCTTACGGCTGGGGATAGTTTTAGGATTAGGGTTATGGCTTGGTCTAGTGTAATGGTTAGGTTTAGTGTAAAAATCAGCTTTAGAGCTAGGAGATTTATTAGGGTCAGGGTCAGTGTTAGAGTTTAGTTGAGGTTAGGGTTTAGGGTTAGGGCTTGAATTAGCATTAGGGTGTGGGTTAGGGTAATGACAGGGTTTTGTTTAGAGTTTACATTAGGTTTAGGGTAATTGATAGTGTTAGTGTTAGTGATAGCGTTAAGGTTAGGCCTAGGGTTTGCATTAGGGCAAAGGTTATGGTTAGTATAACGGATAGGATTAGAGCTAAGTTTAGGGCTAAGTTTATGGTTAGGAATAGGTCTTGTATTAGGGTTAGGGTTAGGGTTAAAACTAGCATTATTCTTAGGTTTATGTTTAGCATAAGGCTTAGGTTTTGAGCTAGGGCTAGGGCTAGGGTGAGGGTTAGGTTTAAGGTTACTTCTAGAGATAAGACTATAGTACTCATAGGATTAGGGTTAGGATTAGGGCTAGGGACATCATTAGAGATAGGGTTAAGTTTAGGGTAATGTATACAATTACATGTAGATTTAGGGCTATGTTTAATGTTAGATTGTGGTTTAGGCTGAGAGTTAGGGCCATGGTTATGTTTAGGTTTATAGTAAGGGTTAGGGTTTGAGCTAGGTTTAGGTCTATGGCAAGTGTGAGGTTTAAGGTTAGGTCTCTCATTAGTTTTCCAGTTAGGTTTAGGTTTAGCTTTAAGCCTAGGATTATCAATAAGGTTAGTTTTAGGTTTAGAGTAATGGGTTGGTTTAGAGCTAGGCTTAGGGCTAGGGTTAAGGTTAGGATTAGGGCTAGGGTTAGGGTAAGATTGAGGGCTATGTGTAGGTTTATGTTTAGAAAAATGTTTAGGCTTTGAGCTAGGATTTGGCCTAAGGTGAGGGTTAGGCTAGGGTTAGGGCTAGGGTTAGGTATGTGGTTATGTTTAAGGCTTGATTTAGGCCTAGGATTAGTTATAGGTTTTGTGTTAGGTTTAGGCCTAGGATTAGGGCTATGGGTAATGTAAGAACTAGGGTTATGTTGAGGTTTAGTGGTAGGTTTAATGTTATGACTAGGTCTAGTGTTAGGTTTAGATTTTCAGGTAGGCTCAGATTTAGAGATAGGTTTTCTCTAAAGTCAGGGTCCATGTTTGGGTTACAGTTAGAGATAGTGTCACAGCCAGAATTAGGACTAGGTTTATGTCTAAGGGTAGGGTTAGTGTTTGATTTAGGTAAAGGATTATTGTTTGGGCTATGGCTAGGTTTATGTTTTGGTCTAGGGCTAGAGTTAAGGCAAGATTTAGGGTTTGGTTTAGGTCTAGGATAGTGTTAGGTTTTGGTCTAGGTTTAGTGTCAACTTTAGACCTAGGATTAGTGTTAGGGTCAAAATCAGGGTCAGGATTAGCATTAGGCTTTGAGATAGGATTAGAGGTAGAATGAGGTCTAGGATTATGACTATTAATAGGGTTAGGGTTTTGGTTTGCCTAAGGATTAGAGATAGCATTAAAGCTAGTGTTGATTCTAGAGTTAGGGTTAGGGTTAGGGTGAAATATAGGTTTAGAGCTCTGATCAGGGCTAGTTTTTTTGTTAGAGTTAGGGCTAGATTTTAGCATTGGCTAATTTAAGAGCCAGGGTTAAAATTAGGGTTATTTTTAGGGTTAGGGTTAGAGGTATGTCTAATTTTAGATTTAGGTTTATGGTTAGGGTAATATTTAGAGCTAGGTTTATTGTTAGGATATGAATCAGCATCAGGGTTAGTTTTAGGGTTAGGGTAAGGACTAAAATAAGGGCTAGAGTTACAGTTAGTGTTTGTTTTAAGGTGAGGGCTGTAATTAGAGCTAAGTTGACTATTAGGATATCAATCAGGGTCAGGGTTAGCTTTAAGGTTAGGGTTATGACTTGAATTAGGCGAGGTTACTGTTAGGGTTTGGTTTAAGTTTAAGGTAGTCTTTAGACCTAGTTTCAATATTAGGATATGAGTCAGTTTCAGGGTAAGATTTATTTTAGGATTTGGACTTGAATTAGGGCTAGGGTTATCTTTAGTAAAAGGCGAAAAATTTTACTATCTGAAGAGAAACCAGAGTATAGGGGCTAGGGTTATGTCTAGGTGTAGTATTACGGTTTGGTTTTAGTTACAGTTTAGGGTTAGGGCTGTTGCTCAGTTTTGTTTTAGTCCTAGGTTTAGGGTTTGGGCTAGTTATAAGATTAGCATTAGGGTTAGGGCTAGTGTTAGTGTTAGGCATAGGCTTTGGTTTAGGGTTAGATTTAAATTTAGCATTAGGTATAGGATTAGGGCTAGGTCTAACTATAGGGCAAGAGTTAGAGCTAGGGTTATGGTTACGGTAACAGATAGGGTTAAAATAGGGTTAGGTCTAGGGTGAGAGTTAGAGTTAGTCTTAGGCCTAGGGTTTTTGTTAATTTTAAGGATAGAGCAAAGTTAGGGCTAGGATTAAGGCTAGGGTTAGTGTTCAGCTTGGGCCTAGTGTTAGAGCTAGTGTTATATTTAGTTTTAGGGTAAGGTATGGTGTTATAGGTATGTTTAGAGATAGGGTGATGGTTAGAATTAGAGTTACGGCTAGGTTTAGGGTTAGGGTTATGATTAAGGCTAGATTTAGGGCTAGGATAAGGGCTAGGTTTTGTTGTAGGGTTAGGTATAGAATTAGGGATAGGGATAATGTCAAGTCTAGTGTTACAGTTTGTGGTAGATTTAGGATTAGGTTTGTGTCTAGGTATAGTGTAAGTGTTAGGCTTAGGGTAAGGATCAGGTTTAGAGCTTGGTGTATTTTTAGGGTCAGGTTCATGGTTAGGGTATGTTTTAGGTTGAGGTTTAGGGATAGGGCTTAAATGTGCATTAGTCTTAGAGTTAGGGTAAGGGTAAATAATTGGCTTAAGTTTAGGTTTCAGGGTAGGTTTAGGGCAATGGAGAGCTTTAGGGTTAGCAAAAGTGTTAGGGTTTTGCCTATGGTTAGCATTAGTATTAGGGTTAGCACAAGGATAACATATAGGTTTAGAGCAATGTTTAGGGCTAGGGTCAGGTTAGGATTAGGGCTAGAGTTAGGTTAGGTTTTGGGTTAGGGCTTCTAACGCTAGGTTAGGGTAGTTTTAGGTTTAGATTTAGGGTAAAAGTTAGGTTTTGTGCTGGGATTAATTCTAGGACGAGGCTTAGGATTAGTGTCAGGGTTAGGTTTAGGGTTAGGGATAGGGTTTTCATTAGCGTTAGGATTAGGTTTAGGGTAATAGATTGGGTTAGATGTAAGATTAGCTTTATGGTTAAGGTTAGGTTTAGGTTTAAGTTTAGTTTTAGGTTTACTGTTGGTTTTAGGGTAAGGGTTAGGGTTTCAGTTAGGGTTAAGATTATGGCAAGGTTCAGGTTTAGGGTTAGGTCTAGGGATAGGTTTATAGTTTGGGTTAGGGTTTCGGTTAAGCTTAGGGATAGGGTTATCATTAGGGTTAGGGTTAGAGTTAAGGTAATGCCTAGGGTTAGAGCTAGTGTTAGGTCTAGGGTTAAGTTTAGGATTAGGGCTATGATTAGGGTTATGGTTAGGAATAGTGCTAGTGTCATGTTTGGGCTAAGGGTTAGACTAAGGTGAGGTTTAGTGTTAGGGTTAGGATGAGGGTTAGGTTTAGAATGAGGGTTATGCTTAGGATAGGTTTAGGCATTGATTAGGGTTAGGGTTATTTAAGTTCTGTGTTAGGTTTAGGCCTAGGGTTAGTGCTATGTGTAATGTAAAATCTAGGGTTCTGATTAGAGCTAGTTTTAGGTTTAGGGTTAGAGCTAGGTCTAGTGTTAGGTTTAGGTTTGGGGTTAGTGTCAGGTTTAGAGCTAGGTTTAATGTTAGTGTCAGGGACTCTGTTCAGGTTAAAGTTAGGGTTAGGGTGAAAGTCAGAATAGGACTAGGGTTAGGTCTAGTGGTAGGGTTAGTGTTTGGTTTAGGTTAAGGTTTATTGTTAGGGCTAGGACTAAGTTTTTGTTTAGGTCAAGCGGTAGAGTTATAGCTAGATTTAGGATTAGGTTTATGTCTAGGGCTAGTGTTAGGTTTAGGTTTGGGTATAAGTTTAGTTGTAGGGCTAGTTTCAGGTTTTGCTTTCGGTTTAGGTTCAGGTTTAGACCTATAATTAGTGTTAGGATCAGAATAAGGTTGAAGGTTACTGTGAGGTTTTGGGTTAGGGTTAGTTCTAGAGTTAGGGCTAGTGTTAGGACTAGTAATAGGGTTATTGTTTGGGTTTGGCTAAGGATTAGGATTAGGACTAGAGTTAGCATTATAAATAGTGTTTGGCTTAGGGTGATGGATAGGATTAAAGCTAGGGTTAGGGCTAGGATTAGGGTTAGGTTTAGGGGTAGTTTTAGGGTTAGGGTTAGGGTTAAATCTAGTGTTAGGGCTCGGATTAGGGTTTATTTATTTATTTATTTATTGTTAGAGTTAGGTCTAGCATTTGGCTAAGGCCAATGTAAGAAATAGGTTTATGATTAGGGTTAGTTTTAGGGTTAGGGTTTCGGCAAGGTCTAGTGTTAGCATTAGTTTTAGGGTTAGGGTGATATTTAGAGCTGGGCTTGTGTTTGGATATAAGTCAGAGTGAGGTTTAATTTTAGGCCTAGGACTCTAATTACAGCTCAGGTTATGGCTAGTTATGGGTTAGGGTTTGGTTTAGCTTAACGTTCAAGGTTAGAGCAATTGCTCTGTTCTGTTTTAGGGCTAGGGCTTGGATTAGGGCTAGTTTTTGGATTAGCAATAATGTTAGAGCTAGTGGTAGAATGAGGTTTAGGCTTAAGATTAGGTTAGATTTAGAGTTATGGTTAGATCTACGGTTAGGGTTATGGCTAGGGTTAGGGCTAAGTTTTGGTCTATTGTGAGGTTTAGGTTAAATAATAGGGTTATAAATAGAAATAGGGCTAGGATGTGAGAGTTAATCTTAGGGCTAGGGTTAGGGGTAGGGTTAATATTAGGGTTCAAATATGGCTAGGATTAGTGGTATGAAAAGTGTTTGGGTTAGGCCTATGGTTAGGGCTAAGGTTAGGGTTAGTTTTAGGGGAAGGGATGGGGTTATATTGCTAGGTTCAGTGCTAAGGCGAGGGTTATAATTAGGTATAGGGCTAGGGTGAGAGTGAGGGTTAGGATTAAGTCTAGGTTTAGGGCTAGAATGAGGGTTAGGGATAATGTCATGTCTAGGGTTACGGTTAGGGATAGTGTTAGGGATAGGTTTATGGCTAGGTCTAGTGTAAGGGTTAGGTTTAGAGTAGGGGTCAGTTATAGAGCTAGGTTATTATTAGGGTCAGAGTCTGGGTTATGGTTTGGTTTGAGTTAAGGTTTAAGGTTAGTGTTCAAATTAGCATTAGGTTTAGTGTTAGGGTTAAAGTAATGGATAGAGTTAGGTTTACAGTTCAGTTTACTTTTAGAGTAATGTATAGAGTTAGCATAGGGATAGGGTTAGGTTTAGGCCTAGGGTAAGCATTTGGTTTAGGCTTATGTTTAGAGTAACTGATAGGTTTAGTGCTAGTGTTATGTCTTAGATTAAGGTTAGGATTATGGCTAGTTTTTGGTTACTCCTAGGGTTAGTTTTAGGTTAAGTGTTAGGATTTTAGCTAGGGTTAGGGTTAGTGCAAAAGTTAGGATTAGAATCAGGTCTGTGGTTATGTTTAGGGTTAGGTTAGGTTTAGGTTTAGGGCTAGGTTTAGCATTAGGGTTAGGGTTATGTTTAAGGTAATGGATAAATTTAGAACTACGATTGGGCTATGGTTACAGTTAGGATTAGGGATATGATTAGGGTTAGGGTTAGAGCTAGGTTTATGTTTAGGGTAAGTTTTAGAGTTTGAGCTAGGGTTAGGGCTAGGGCAAGGCTTATGTTAGCGTTTGGGCTAGGATTAGTGTTAGGGTTATTCTTAGGTCTAGGTTTAGGTCTTGTATTAGGGCTAGGTTTTTTGTGAGGTTTATGGCTAGTGTTAAGGCTATGGGTAATGTAAAAACAAGGGTTATGGTTATGGCTTTTTTTGGATTAGGCTTATAGATATGTCTACTGTTAGGTTTAAGTTTTGGGTTACGATAGTTTTAGAGCTAGTGTTTGTTTTAGGGTAATCGTCAGTGTTCGGGTTAGCGTTGGGTTTATGGTTAGGGACAGAATTAGAACTAGGGTTTAATCTAGGAATAAGGTTAGACTTTACGCTAGCTTAATGGTTATTTTAGGGCTAGGGCTAGGTTTTTGTTTAAGATTAGGGCAAGAGTTATGGCTATATTTAGGATTAAGTTTAGGTCTAGTACTAGTATTATGATTACGTTTAGGTATAGGTTTACTGGTAGAGCTAGTGTTAGGATTTGGTTTAGTGTTAAGGTCAGGCTTTGACCTAGGGTTAGTATTAGGGTCAGAATAAGGGTATGGCTTAGGCTTCGCATTAGGTTTAGAGATAGAATGAGGTCTAGGCTTAGGACTAGTAAAAAGTTAGGTTTTGGGGTAAGCTAAGGATTAGGGCTCGACCTAGGGTAGCATTAGGGTGAGAATTTTGCTTAGGATGAGGACTACATTTAGAGGTAGGGTTTGGTATAGTGTTAAGGTTAGGTTTGTTGTTAGGGTTAGGATTAAAGCTAGAGTTGAGGCTCAGTTTAGGGCTAGGTTTTGTGTTAGGGTTAGCGCTATTCCTAATGTAAGAACTAGCTTTACAGTTAGGGATAGTTTTAGGGTTAGGATTAGGGCTAGGTCCAGTGTTTGGTTTAAGTTTAGGGTTAAGGTGACGTTTAAAGGTATTTTTAGGCTCAGAGTCAGGGTCAGTATTAGTTGTAGAGATAGGGTTATTACTAGGTGTAGCATTAGGATTTGGTGTAGGTTAAGGCTTAGGATTAGGGCTATGGCTCAGTTTTGTTTGTGGGCTATGGCTAGGGTTAGAGCTAGTTTTCAAATTAGAATTAGGGATAGGGCTAGTGTTAGGGTGAGGTTTAGGTTTAGAGTTAGGGTTAGATTTAGAGTTAGGGTTAGACTAAAACTAGGGTTAGGACTAAGCTTTTGGTTAGTGTTAGGTTTAGTCAATAGATAAGGTTGGTACTAGAAATAGGTCTAGGGCTAGAGTTAGGTTTAGTTTTAGGACTAGGGTTAGAGGTATGGTTACAGATAGCAATAAATTAGGCCTAGGATTAGAGCTATGGTTACTCTTAGGATTAGGCCTAGGGTAAGGTCTAGGGTTAGTGTTAGTGACAGTGTTAGGTTTAGGGTTAGGGTTAGGGGAAGGGATGTGGTTATACCTAGGTTCAGAACTAGAGCAAGGGTTGAAATTAGGATTTTGGTTAGGGATACGTTTAGGGTTAGGATGAGGTCTCAGGTTTGGGATAGGTTTAAGGCAAAAATTAGGTAGAGTGCTAATGTCAGGTCTAAGGTTATGGTTAGGGATACAGTTAGGGTTAGTTTTATGGCTAGGTCTAGTTTAAGGGTTATGTTTAGGGTAAGGGTCAGGTTTAGGGCTAGGTGTGTTATTAGAGTCAGTGTCTTGTTCAGAGTTTGAGTTAGGTTTTGGTTTAGTTTTAGGGCTCAAATTAGCATTAGGTTTAGGGTTACGTTTAGGGTTAGAGTAATTGAAAGGGTTAGGTTTAGTGTTCAGGTTAGGTTTAAGTAACAATAAGTTTTGTGTTAGTGATAGGTTTTGGGTTAGGCCTAAATGGATAGGGTTAGATTTGGATTTACAACAAGGTTAGTTTTAGGTTTAGCATAACTCTTAGGGTTTGAGCTATGATTAGGACTATAGCAAGGATTAGGTTTACAGTTAGGTCTAGGATTAGGTTTACAGTTAGAGTTAGAGTAGGTTTAGAGTTAGGACTAGGGTTAAGTTTACAGTTATGGTTAGAGTAGGTTTAGGGTTAGGACTATAGTTGTCATGATATTTATAGTAAGTGTTAGGGTAATGGATGGGTTTAGAGCTATGTTTAGAGCTATGTTTGGGTTATTCTTATGTTTAGGGTAATGGATAGGTTTAGGGCCAGCATTGTGGTTAAAATTAGGGCTTTAATTAGGGTTAAGGCTAGGCTTAGGGTTAGGGTTAGGGTAAGTTTTAGGGTTTGAGCTATGGTTATGGCTAGGGCGGCAGTTAGGTTTAGTGTCAGGTCTAGATTTAGAATTAGGTTTAAGTTTAGGGTTAGCATTAGGGTTAGGGATACGTTTAGGGCAATGGATAGGATTAGAGCTAGAGTTAGGAGTAGGATTAGGATTAAGTCTAGGGTTAGGGTTAGGGTTAGGGCCAGTTTTAGGATTAGGGTTAGTTTTACGGTAATGGTTAGGGCTAGGGCTATTTTTAGGGTTATAACGAGATATAGGTCTCTGTTTAGGGCTAGATTTTGGGTTGGGGTAGGGCTAGGATTAGGGCTATGGCTAATGTAATAACTAGAGTTATGATTAGGGCTACTTTTAGGGTTATGGTTAAGGCTAGTTCTAGTTTGGGAATTAGGTATACTTTTAGGTTGATGTTAGAGCTAGGGTTAGTGTAAGGTTAGAGTCAGGCTCAAGATTAGTTTTAGGGTTTGGTTAGGACTGGAATTAAGGATAAGTTTAGGGCTAGGTGGAGGGATAGGTTTTGGTTTATGTTAAGGGTTATGGTTACAGCTTTGGCTTGGTTTGGTTTTGGAGCTTGAACTAGATTAGGTCTAGTTTTAGTATTAATGTTAGTGTTAGGGCTATTGTTAGTGTGATGTTTAGGCTTAGTGCTAGGGTTGGACTTAGAGTTATGTTTAGTTCTAGGGTTAGGGCTAGGGCTAGTGTTATTGCTAAGGTTAGGGCAAGTATTAGGGTTATGGTAAGGGATAGGGTTAGATCTAGTAATAAGGCTAGGGGAGAGTTAGAGTTAGTCTTAGTGCTCGTGGTAGGGTTAGGGCTAAATTAAGGCTAGGTTAAGGTCTAGGATTAGTATAAGGGTTAAGTCTAGGGTTAGAGTTAGGGTTAGTTTTGGGGGAAGGGATGGGGTTATAGCAAGGTTCAGAATTAGGGCAAGGGATAAAATTAGGGATAGGGCTAAAATTAGGGTTCGGGTTAGGATCAAGTCTAGGTTTAGGGCTAGGATGAGGGTTTGTGTTTGTGTTAGGGTTATGGCAAGAATTAGGGCTATGGCTAATATCAGGTCCAGGGTTATGGTTAGGAATATTTTGGGGGTAAGATTTATGGCTAGGTCAAGTGTCGGAGTTATGATTAGGGTGAGGTTCAACTTGAGAGCTAGGGATGTTTAATAGAGTCAGGTTTTGAATTTGGGTTAGGTTTAGGTTTAGGTTTATGGTTCAAATTAGCATTAGGTTTGAGTTAGGGTTAAGGTAATGGATAAGGTTATGTTTAGAATTCAGGTGAGGTTTAGGGCTCAGGTTAGGTTTAGGTTAATGGATAGGGTTAGGGTTAGGCCTTGGGTTAGCATTAGGTTTATGGATATCATTAGGTTAATGGATAGTTTTAAAGCTAGGATTAGGGCTATTGCTATGTTTAGGATTAGGGCTAGAGTTAGGGTTAGGTTTAGGGTTAAGGCTCGGGTTAGGTTTAGGGTATGGGTTAGGGTTTGAGCTAGAGTTAGTGCTAAAAATATGTTTAGGTTTAGGATTAAGTCTAGGGTTAAAATTAGAATTATCATTAGGGTTAAGGTAATAGATTTAAATGTTGGGTTAGGATTAGGGTTAGGTTTATGTTTTGGACTAGGGTTAGTGTTAAGTTTAGCATAATTGTTCGAGTTTGAGCTAGGGTTATGACTACGCCAAGGCTTAGGTTTATGGTTGGGTCTAAGGTTAGGTTTACAGTTAAGGTTAGAGTAGGTTTAGAGTTAGTGCTCGGGTTATCACGAACATTTATGGTTAGGGTTAGGGTGATGGGTGGGGTTAGAGCTATGGTTAAATCTATTTTTAAGTTTAGGAGTAGGGCAAGTGTTAGGGTTAGGTTTAGGGTTAGGCATATAATTTTCTTATGGTTAGGTTAAGGGTAAGTGTCAGGGATTGAGTAAGTGTTAGGGCTAGATTGAGGTTTCAGGTTAGAATCAGGGCTAGGGATAGAGTGAGGGTTAGAGTTAGGGTTAGGGTTAGGGCTAGGTTTAGCCTTAGGTTTAGGGTTATGGTTAGGTTAATGGATAGAGTTAGAGCTAGGGATTGGGCTGTGGTTATGGTTAGAATTAGGGCTAGAATTCGGGTGAGGGTTTGGGCTAGGGTTATGTTTAGTCTAAGGGCTAGGGTTTGAGCTAGTGTTAGTGCTAGGGCTAGGTCGAGGATTAGGTTCAGCCTTAGGTCTAGGGACATAATTAAGGTAGGTTGTAGGGTTAGGGTTAAGGTTAGGGCTATGGTTTTCATTAGGGTTAGAATAAGGGTAAGGGGAATGGATATGGTTAGATGTAGGTTTAGGTTTAGGTTTAGGGTTAGAATTAGTTTTAGAGTTAATGTTAAGACTACAGTTATGTTTAGGTTTATGGTATGGGTTAGGATTTGAGCTAGCCTTAGGGCTATGCCAAGTGTTAGTTTTAGGGTTAGGTATATGGTTAGTTTTCGGTTAGGGTTAGGGTTAAAGTTAGGGTTAAGTTTAGGGTTATCGATACAGTTAGGTGTAGGGTTAGGTAAAAATGTAGGTTTAGAGCTAGGATTAAGGCTAGGTTTACGTTTATGGTTAGGGTTAGGTTTAGGGTTTAGAGTAAGGTATAGGTCTAAGTTTTTATTTTTGGTAAATGATAGGCTTTTAGTAAAATTTTAGACTAAGTCTAGGTTTAGGTTTAGGGCTAGGGTTAGGGCTAGGGTTAGGGATGGGGTTTCGCTTAGGGCTAAATTTAGGCCTAGAATTCGCTCTAGTTTTGTGTTAGGTTAAGGCATAGAGTTTGGGCTATGGGTAATGTAAGAGCTAGGATTATGATTAGGGCTACTTGTAGGGCTAAGGTTATGGTTATGTCTAGTGTTAAGTTTAGGTTTTTGGTTAGGGTCAGGTTTAGAGATAGATTTAGTGTAAAAGGCAGGGTCAGTGTTAAGGTTAGAGTTATAATTAAGTTTAAAGCCAGAATCGAGACTAGGTTTATGTCTAGGGGTAGGATTAGTCTTTAAGTTAAGGGTTATTGTTAGGGCTAAGGCTAGGTTTTTGTTTAGGTCTAGAGGTATAGTGAAAGCTAGATTTACAATTAGGTTTAGGTCTAGGGCTAGTGATAGGGTCAGGTTTAGGTATAAGGTTACTGGTGGGGCTAGTGTTATGGTTTTGTCTAGTGTTAGGTTCAGGTTTAGACCTAGGTTAGTGTTATGGACAGAATAAAGGTCAAGGTTACAGTTAAGGTGCGGGATAGGGTTAGAACTAGAATGAGGGCTAGGGTTAGGACTATTACTATGGTGAGACTTTTGATTAGCCTGAAGATTAGGGATAGGTCTAGGGTTACCATTAGGGTTTGGGTTTTGCTTAGGGTTAGGAATAGGGTTAGAGCTAGTGTTAGGGGTAAGGTTACGGTTAGGGTTAGGTTTAAAGCTCAGTGTAGGGCTCAGATTAGGGCTAGTTTTTGAGTTAGTGTTAGGGCTAGGGTTAGGGCAACAGGTAATGTAAGAACCAGGGTTACAATTAGGGTTAGCTTTAGGGGTAGTTATAGTGTTAGTGTTAGATTGGAAGTTAGGGTGATATTTAGAGTTAGGTTTAGTTTTGTGATTGTATTCAGGGTCAGGGTTAGTATTGGGGTTTGAGTTAGGGCGTGAATTAGAACAAGGTTTACTGTTAGGGTTTGGTTTAAGTTTAGTGTCATATTTAGAGCTAGGATGAGTGTTAGGAGATGAGTCAGGGTCAGGGTTAATTTCAATGTTAGAGTTAGGACTCGATTAGGGCTAGGATTAGTTCTTGTAGTAGTTTAGGGTTTGGTTTAAGTTTAGGTTTAGGGTTAGGTCTATTGCTCGGTTTTGTCTTAGTCCTAGGGTTAGGGTTGTTTTACAATTAGTATTATGGTTAGGGCTAGTGTTAGTATTAGGCTTAGATTTAGGGTTAAGTTTACATTTATAGTTAGGTTTAGATCTAGGATTAGGCTTGGATTAAGTATAGGTCAAGTGTTAGGGCCAGGGTTAGAGTTATGGTAAGGGATAGAGTTTGAACCAGGGATAAGGCTAGTGTGAGAGTTGGAGTTAGTGATAGGGCTAAAATTAGATTGAGGGTTTGGGATAGGGTTAAATTAGGGCTAGGATTAGGGCTAGGGTTAGTGTTCAGCTTAGGCCTAGCAATAGGGATAGGGTTAGGTTTAAGTTTAGCATAAAGAATGGTGTTATAGCTAGGTATAGACGTACAGTGAGGGTTAGAGTTACGGTTAGGGCTAGGTTTGGGGCTAGGTTTAGGGTTAGGATGAGGGCTAGTGCTTTCTTAGATCAGGGCTAGGATTAGTGCTATGGCTAATATCAGGTCTAGGGTTATGGTTAAAGATAGTTTTAGGGTTAGGCTTATGGCTATGTCTAGTGTAAGGGTTATGTTTAGGGTAAGGGTCAGGTTTAGGGCTCTGGGATTAGGATTTGGCTTAGATAAGGACTTAGGTTTATGGCTCAAATTAGCATTAGGGTTAGGGTTAGGGTATAGGTAGAGTTTGTTTTATGGATCAGGTTTGGTTTAGGATAATTGATACGGTTAGCGTTAGTGATATGGCTAGGGTTAGGCTTAGTATTATGGTAAGGGTTATACTTAGGGTAATTGGTAGGGTTAGAACTAGAGTTATGGTTGGGAATATCCCTTGAGTTAGGGTTAGAGTTAGTATTAGAACTAGGTTTAGGGTTAGGTTTAGGGTTATGTTTAGCATAAAGTTTAAGTTTTTAGCTAGTGTTAGGGCTAGGTTTAGGGTTAGGTCTAGGGATAGGTTTAGTGTTAGGGTGGTGGTTACAGCTAGGATGAGTGTTAGGATATAAGTCAGGATCAGGATTATTTTTAAGGGTATGATTAGGACTCGAATTAGGGCTAGGGTTAGATCTAGGTGTAGTGATAGTGTTAGGGCAAGGGTTATCATTAACTTTAGGGTTAGCGTTAAGGTAACAGATAGGGTAAGGTTAGGTTTAGATTTGGGTTTAGAGTTAGAATTAGTGGTAGCGTTAGGTTTTAGAGCTAAGGTTATGTTTAGGGTTATAGTTAGATTTATGATTTGATGTAGAATTAGGGACATGCTGAGTGTTAATTTTAGGGTTATGTCTATGGTTAGTTTTCTAGTTAGGGTTAGGTTTAAAATTATGGTTCGGGCTAGGATTATCAATAAGTTTAGTTTTAGGGTTAGGATAATGGGTAGGTTTGGATCTAGGTTTAGGGCTAAGTTTAGGATTTGGGCTAGGGTTAGGGTGAGAGTTTGGGATAGGCCTAGGTTTATGTTTATGGTAAGTGTTAGGCTTTGAGCTACCTTAGGACTAAGGTGAGGACTAGGGTTAGGTATAGCTCTAGAGTTAGGGTTAGAATTATCTTAGGACTAGGTTTAGGCCTAAAATTAGCTCTACGTTTAGTGTTAGGTTTAGACCTAGGGTTAAGGCAATGGGTAATGTAAGATTTAGGGTTATGATTTGGGATAGTTTTAGGGTTAGGATTATGGCTGAGTCTAGAATTAGGTTTAGGTTTTGATTATTTTCAGGTTTAGAGGTAGGTTTAGTGTTAAAGACAGGGTCAGTGTTTGGGTTAAAGTTAGGGTTAAAGCCAGAATTAAGACTAGGTTTAGGTCTAGAGGTAGAGTTAGTGTTTGGGTTAAGTAAAGGTTTTTGTTAGGGCTAGGGCTAGGATTTTGTTTAGATCTAGAGCTAGAGTTCAGGCTATATTTAGGATTAGGTTTAAGTCTAGAGCTAGTGGTAGGATTAGGTTTATGCACAAGTTTTCAAGTAGGGCTAGTGTTAGAGTTTGGTTTAGGATTAGGGTCAGGTTTAGACCTAGGGTTTATGTTATGGTCAGAATAAGGGTCAGGTTTAGGGTTAGGTTTGGGGATAGCATTAGAGATAGAATGAGATCTAGATTTAGGACTTTTAATAGGGTTAGGATTTGGTTAGCATAAGGATTAGAGATAGGTCTAGGGTTACCATTAGGGTTAAAGTTTTGCTAAGGTAAGGGATAGGGTTAGAGCTAGGTTTAGGTTATGGTTAGGGTTAAAACTACGTTTAGGTCTCAGATTAGTGCTAGTTTTTAGGTAAGGTTTAAGGCTAGAGTTAGGGCAATGGCTAATATAAGAACAAAGGTTACAATTAGGGTAAGGGTTAGGGGCAGTTAAAGTGTTAGGGTTAGGTTTAAGATTAGGGTGATATTTATAGCTAGGGTTAGTGTTAGGATATCAGGCAGATCAGGGATAGTTTTTAGGTTAGTGTTAGGACTTGAATTAGGGCTAGGGTTACTGTTAGGGTTTAGTTTATATTTAGGGTGTTGTTTAAAGCTAGGGTAAGGGTTAGGATATAAGTCTGTTTCAGACTTGGGGCTAGAGTTATTTCTAGTTGTAGCGCTAGGTTTTGGTTTAAGTTAAGGTTACTGATAGGCCTGTAGCTTGTTTTTTTTTTTTTTTTTTTTTTTTTCTTTTTTTGTGCTATCACTATGGTTACAGCTAGTTTTATGAATAGTTTTAGGGTTAGGGATATGTTTATGTTTAGGTTTAGAATTAAGGCTAGATTTAAGGCTAGGATTAGGACTAGGTTTTGTGTTAGGTTTTGGGCAAGAATGAGGGCTATGACTAATGTCAGGGCTAGGTTTATAGTTAGTAATATTTTTAGGGTTAGGTTTATGGCCAGGTCAATTAGAGTGTTTCATTTAGTGAAAGGGTCAGAGTAAGAGCAGGGGTATTATCAGGGTCAGGGTCAGGCTTCAGGTTTGGTTAGGTTAACGTTTAGGGTTAATGCTCATATTAGTATTGAGGTTAGAATTAAAGTTAGGGTAATGGATAATGTTAGGTTTAGGGTTAGGTTATGTTTAAGGTAATGATTATGGTTAGGGTTTGTCGTAGGTTTAGGGTTAGGCCTCCTAGGGTTACCTTTAGAGTAATGGTTATTGTTATGGTAATTTATAGGGTTATACCTAGGATTAGGGCTAGTTTTATGGTTAGCATTAGGGCTAGAGTTAAGTTTAGGATCAGGTTTAGGGTGAGGGTTACAATTAGGATTAGGTTTAGGTTATGGTTTAGGGTTTGAGCTAAATTTTTTGCTATGGCTGAGGTTAAAATAGGGTTTGGTCTAGGGTTATAGTCATAGTTAGTTTTACGGTTAGGTATAGGGTTATCATTAGGGTTAGGGTAATAGGTTTAGATTTCAGGTTAGAGATAGGTTTAGGTTTAGGTTTAGGTTAGCATTAGGTTTAGGTTTAAGATTATGTTAGTGTTTGAGGTAGATTAGGTTTTGGGTTAGGGTTAGGTTCACTGTTAATTCTAGGGTTATGTTTATGTTTAGGGTTAGGGTAGGTTTAGCTTTATATCCTTTGTTATCATGAGGGTTAAGTTTAGGATTAGGGTATTGGATAGGATTTGAGCTAGAGTTAGGGCTAGGGTTAAAGTTAGGATTAGAGCTGTGGTTAGGTTAGGGTTAGACCTTGGGTTAGTGTTAGGTTTAGTTTACATGTAAGGATTAGGTATTAAGCTTGGTTTAGGGCTAGAGTGAGGCATCGGTTTACAGTCAGGGCTAGGGTATGGTTAGGGTTAAGTTTAGGACTAGAGTTATCATTAGTTTTAGGGTAGAGTTAGAGCTAGAATTTGGGCTAATGTTACAGTTAGGATTAGGGCTAAAGTTAAGGTGAGGTTTAGGTTTTGGGCTAGGGTTATGTTTAGGGTAAGGTTTAGGGTTTGATCTAGGGTTAGGGCTAGAACGAAGGTTAGGGTTAGGGTTAGGGCTAGGTTTAGGATTAGAGTTATGCTTAGGGTTAGGTTTAGGACTAGTGTTAGGTATATGGGTAACGTAAGAGCTAGAATTATGGTTATGGCTGGATTTAGAGTTTATCTAGTGTTATGGTTGGTTTTTGGGTTAGGATAAGTTTTAGAGCTAGGGGTTGTTATAGGGTAAGTCTCAGGGTTCAGGTTAAGATTAGATTTAGGGTTAGGTCCAGAATCAGGACTACGGTTAGGTCTAGGGGTAGAGTTAGTGTTTGGTTTAAGTTAAGGGTTATTGTTAGGGCTAAGGCTAGGGATATGGCTATATTTAGGATTAGGTTTATGTTTAGGGCTAGTGTTAGTGTTAGGTTTAGGGTTAGGATTAATGGTAGGGCTAGTGTTATATTTTGGATAAGGGTTAGGTTCAGGTTTAAACCTAGGTTTAGTGTTAGGGTCAGAATAAGGGTAGGGTTAGAGTTAGGGTTTGGGTTAAGTTTAGAGCTAGAATAAGGGTTAGGACTAGTAGTAGAGTTAGGGTTTGGGGTAGGCATAGAATTAGGGTTAGGACTATGGTTGCAATAGGGTGAGATTTTGACTAAGTGTAAGAAATAGTGTTAGAGCTAAGATTAGGACTAGGGATAGGGTTATGGTTAGGGCCATGGTTAGGGTTAGGGTTAAAGCTAGGATTAGGCCTTGGATTAGGGCTAGGTCTTTTGTGTTAGGTTTAGGGCTATGGCTAATTTAAGAACTGGCATTATGTTTAGGGCTACTTTTAGGGTTAGGTTTATGGCAGGGTCTAGTGTTTGGATTCGGTTTAGGGATAGGGTAATATGTAGAGCTAGGGTTAGTGTTAAGGTCAGAGTCAGAGTTAGTATTAGTACTAGGGTTAGGGTTAGGACTCAAATTAGGGCTAGGTTTAGTGCTAGGTGTAGGGTTAGGTTTTGGTTTACGTTAAGGGTTAGGGTCAGTTCTATTGCTCAGTTTTGCTTGAGGGCTAGGGTTTGGGTTAGGGCTAGTTTTCAAATTAGCATTAGGGTTAGAGCTAGTGTTAGAGTGTGGTTTATGCTTAGTTTTATGGTTAGATTTAGACTTAGGGTTAGATCTAGGTTTAGGGCTACAGCGAAGGTTAGGGATAGGGTTAGGGCTAGGGTTTGCGTTATCATAAGGGATAGGGTTAGAATTAGAGATAGGGCTAGGGCAAGAGAGTTAGTCTTAGTGTTAGGGTTAGATTTAGGCCTTAATTAGGGCTAGGATTTAGAATTAGGGCTTAATTATGACTAGGATTAGAGCTAGGTTTAGTATTAAGGCTGAGCCTAGGTTTATGGCTAGGGTTATGGTTATGATTATGGTTAGTATGATGTTATAGCTAGCTTTAGAACTAGGGCAAGGGTTAAAATTAGATTTAGGTTTATGGTTAGGGTTAGGTTTAGGATTAAGGCTAAGATTAGGGATAGGATTAGGGCTAGAATTTTTTCTAGGGTTAGGGCTTCATTAGGGTTAGGGCTAATATCAGGTCTAGGGTTATGGTTTTAGATAGTTTTAGGGTTAAGATTATTAGTGTTACGATTAGTTTTATGCATATGATTAGGTTTAGGTTTCAGCTTAGGTTTACGGTAATGTATAGGTTTAGCCTTAGGAATAGGTTTAGGGTTATCCTAGGGTTAGCATTAAGGTTAAGATTAGCATTAGTGTAATGGGTAGGATTACAGCTGGGGTTAGGGCTGGGTTTATGTTTAGGATTAAGGCTAGGGTTAGGGTTAGGTTTGGGGTTATGGCGATGTTTAGTGTTAAGGTAAGGTTTAGGGTAAGTGTTAGGGATAGAATTAGGATTATGGTTAGGGCGCTGATTAGGGATAGGTTTTGGGTTAAATTAGGGCTACGTTTAGGGCTTGAGCTAATGTAAGAACTAGGGTTATGATTAGAACTAATTTTAGGGTTAGGGTTAGGGCTAGGTCTAGTTTTAGGTTAAGGTTTAGGTTTTGAGTGATGTTTAGAGCTAGGGTTAGTGTTATGTTCAGTTTCAGGGTCAGGGTATGTTTTAGTGTTAGGGATAGGACTTGAATTAGAGCTAGGTTTAGGGCTATGTTTAGGCTTAGGGTTTGGTTTATGTTAAATGTTAGGGTTAGGGCTTTGGCTTTGTGGTTTTGTAGGGATAGGGCTAGTTTAGGTCTAGTTTTAGTATTAGCATTAGTATTTGGCTTGTGTTAATGAGAGATTTAGCTTACGGTTAGGGTTCAATTTAGAGTTAGGATTAGATATAGGATTAGCACTAGAGGTATGGTTAGGGCTAATGTAAAGGCAAGTGATAGGAATAAGGTAAGGGATAGGGTTAGCACTAGAAATACGTCTTGGGCAAGAGTTAGAGTTAGACTTAGGGCTAGGGTTAGGTTAGGTTTAGGGGTAAATTAGAGCTAGGATTAGGTCTAATGTTTGTATTAGGTTTAGGTCTAGTTTTAGGCTTAGGTTTAGGTTTTGGGATATGGTTAGGTTTAGGGGAAGGTATGTATGGTTTAAGAACTAGTTTTAGGGCTAGGTCAAAGGTTAGAATTTTGGTTAGGGCTAGGATTATGGTTTGGTTTAGTAATAAGGCTAGATTTATGGCTACAATGAGGGCTAGGGTTTGTTTTAGGGTTATGGCAAGAATTAGAACTAGGATTAGTGTCAGGTCTAGGATTACATTATAGATAGATTGATGGTTGGATTTATGGCTAGGTCTAGTGTAAGGGTTAGGTTTAGGGTAAGGGCCAGGTTTATAGTTAGGGGTATTATTAGGGTTAGAATTACGTTTTGGGTTTGGTTTAGGTTAGGGTTTAGGTTTAGAGCTTGACTTAGCATTAGGGTTTGGTTAGGATAATGTTTGTTTGGGTTTAGAGTTCATGTTATGTGTATTTTAATTTATAGGGTTAGAGTTGGCAAAAGGGTTATGGTTAGGCCTAGGGTTAACCTTAGGGTTATGGTTGTTCTTAGGATAATGGATAAATTAGGGCTAGGGTTATGGTTAATATTAGGGCTAGAGTTAGTTTTAGGCCTAGGGTTAGAGTTAGGTTTAGGTTTAGGATATGGTTTAGAGTTAGAGCTATGGTTAGCGCTAGGGCAAGGTTTAGGTTTAGGGTTAGGTCTAGGTTATAGTTATGGTTAGGGTCATGTTTAAAGTTAAGGTTAGGGCTAGGGTTATCATTAGGTTTAGGGTATTGGATAGGGTTTGATGTCATGTAAGGGTTAGGTTTAGGGTTAGGTTTCTCCTTAAGGTTAGGGTTAGGGACAGGTTTAGGGTTAGGTTTAGTGTAATGGTTAGGGTTTGAGCAAGAATTAGCTCTATGGCAAGGGTTAGGTTTATGGTTATGTCTAAGGTTATGGTTAGGGTAGATTTAGGGTAATGGCTAGGGTTATCATCAGGGTTAGAGTTCGGGTTTGGGTAATGGGTAGTGTTAGAGCTAGGGTTTGGGCTAGGTTTATCATTAAGGTTAGGGTTAGTATTAGGGTAAAATGTAGGCTTAGAGTTAGGTTTAGGTCTAGGGTTAAGGTTAGGATTAGGGATAGGGTTAATGTTAGATTGAGGGATAGGTTAAATTTAAGGGTTAGGATTGAGGTAGTGTTTGGACTAGGACAAGTATTAGTGTTAGAGTCAGTGTGAGAGTTGGGGCTAGGGTTAGTAATGAGGTTAGGTTTAGGGATAGGGCAATGGATAAAATTAGAGGTAAGTTTTGGCCTATGGTTATGGCTAGTTTCAGGGTTAGTGATATGGCAAGGTCTAGTTTTAGGGCTACATTTTTTGTTAGGATAAGGTTTAGAGCTAGGTTTTGTGTTAGGGTAAGGGTCAGTGTTCTTTTTGGGTTATGTTTATTGTTAGGGCCAGCATTAGGACTAGGCTGTGGTCTAGGGGTAGGGTTAGTGTTTGAGTTAGGTTAAGGGTTATTATTAGGGCTAGGGCTAAGTTTTTGTTTAGGGATAGGCCTAGGTTCATCAATAGATGAAGGATTAAGTGTAGGTCTAGGTCTAGGTTAGGGTTAGGATTAGGAACAGTGTTACAGGTAGTGCCAATGTTAGAGGGTGTTTTAGGGTTAGGGTCATGTTTAGACCTATGGTTAGTGTTTGGTTCAGGATAAGTGTCAGGTTTAGGGTTAAGGTTTGGGATAGTGATAACACTGGACTGAGGGTTAGGGTTAGGACTAGTAATAGAGTTAGGTTTTGTGTTAGGCTAAGAATTAGGTTTAGGACTAGGGTAGCTTTAGGATTAGAGTTTGGCTTAGGGTAAGGGATAGGGTTAGCACTAGTGTTAGGGATAGTGTTAGGGTTAGGGTTAGGGTTTGGGTTAAATCCAGGGATAGAGCTTGGATTAGGGCTAGGCTCTATTTTGTTTTAGCTTTAGGGCTACGGCTAATGTAAGAACTAGGGTAAAAATTAAGGCTAGTTTTAGGGTTAGTGTTACATCTAGGTTTAGGATTAGGTTAGGTTAGGGTTAGGGTTATGTTTAGGGTAATGGATAGGTTAGGGTTAGCGAATTTGTTAGGGTTAGGCCAAGAGTTAACATTAGGGTTAGGATTAGGGTTAGGGTTAGGGTAATGGATAGGATTAGTGCTATGGTTAAGAATAGGGTTATGGTTAGTGTTAGGGTTAGGTTTAGTGTTAGATTTAGGGTTAATGCAAGGATTAAAGTTAGGGTTAGGTTTAGGTTAAGAGTTAGGACTTGGTTTAGGTTTAGAGTTAGGGTTAAAGCTAGGGTTGGGGCTCGCATTATGGCTAGATTATGGGTTACATTAGAGCTAATGTTACGGATACAACTAATATAAGAAAAGGGTTATGATTAAGGATAATTTTAGGGTTATGGTTAGGGCTGAGTCTAGTTTTATGGTTAGGTTTAAGTTCAGGGTGATGTTTTGAGGTAGAATTAGTGTTAGGTTCAGAGTCAGGATCTGGATTATATTTAGGGTTGGGTATAGGACTCGAATTAGGTGAAGGCTTAGGGCCGGATGTAGGGTTCATATTTGGTTTAGGTTAAGGGTTAGGGTTAGTGCTATGGCTCATTAAGTTTTAGGGCTAAGGCTAAATTTAAGGGTAGTTTTATGATTAATGTTTGTGTTATTGCTAATGATAGGGTGAGTTTAGGCTTAGGGGTACATTTAGAGTTATGGTTAATTCTAGGTCTATGGCTATGGCTAGGGTCAGGGCTAAGTTTAGGTCTAGTGTTAGTTTTAGGGTAAGGGCCAGGTTAAGGGTTAGGTGTATTTTTAGGGTCAGGGTCAGTTTTCGGGTTTCTGTTAGGTTAATTGTTAGGGTTAGGGCTCAAATTTTCATTAGGGTTAGAATTAGGGTTAGGTTTATGGATAGGTTTAGGTTTAGGAATCATGTTAAAATTAGGGTAATTGGTAGGATTAGGGTTACTGATAGGGTAAGGTTTAGGACTAAGGTAAGCCTTTGGGTTAGGGTTATTTTTAGGGTAAAGAATAGCATTAGAGGTAGGGTTAGGGCTAGGGTTTTGGATAGTATTAGGGCTACAGTTAGGGTTACGGTTAGGCCTGGGCTAGGGTTAGGGTTTGGTTTATGTTTAGGGTACAGGTTAGGTTTTGAGCTAGGGTTCGAGCTAGGGTGAGGGTAAGGTTTAGGATTATGTCTAGAGTTAGATTTACGGTTTAGGTTAGGATTAGAGTTGGGCTGAGGGCTAAGGTTATATTTAGAGCTAGGTTAATTGATAGGGTTAGATATCAGGTTAGGATTAGGTGTAGTTTTAGGTTTAGGGTTAGTGTTAGTGTTAGAGCTAAGGTTATCATTAGAGTTAGGGTAATGAATAGGGTTAAATTTCAGGTTAGGTTTAGGGGTTGTTTTAAGTTTAGGGTTAGTGTTAGGGTTTGGGCTAGGGTTAGTGTTAGAGTAAGGGTTAGGTTTTTATCTAGGGTTAAGGCTATGATGAGTGTTAGGTTTAAGGTTAGGTCTAGTATTCAGTTTACACTTAAGATTAGAGCTAGAGTTATCATTAGGGTTAAGGTTCAGTTTAGGGTAATGGATAATTTTAGAAATAGTATTAGGGCTACTGTTAACATTATGATTAGGGCTAGGATTAGGATTAGGTTTAGGGATAAGGCTAGGGTTACATTTAGGGTCCAGTTTTCTGTTTTATCCAGGGTTAGGTCTAAGGCGAGGGTTAGGGTTAGCGTGATGGTTAGGCTTAGGGTAAGGGATAAGGTTAGGTTAGGGTTTGGGTTACACTTGGGGCTAGATTTAGGCCAAGGATTAGGGCTAGGTTTTGTGTTAGGTTTAGAGCTAATTTTAGTGGTATGGTAATGTAAGGGTAATGTTTACGGTTATGGTAGGTCTAGTGTTAGGTTTAGCTTTCAGGTTAGGATCAGTTTTATAGTTAGGGTTAGTTTTATTGCCAGGGTCTATGTTTGGATTAGGGTTAGGGTTAGGGCTAGATCCAGAATTAGGATTGGTTCGGTCTAGCGGTAAGGTTCTTGTTTGGCTTAGGTTAAGGGTTATCATTAGTGCTAGGTCTAGGTTTTTGTTTAAGTCATGGTGAAAGATATGGCTAGATTTAGGATTAAGTTTAATCTAGGGCTAATGTTAGGGTTAGGTTTATATATAGGGTTATGGGTAGGGCTAGTGTTAGGGTTTGGTTTAGGTTCAGGATCAGAATAAGGGTCAGAGTTAGGGTTAGGATTTGGGTTATGGTTATAAGAATGAGGGCTAGGGTTAGGACTAGTAATAGGTTAGGGTTTGGGTTAGGCTAACGTTTAGTTTTAGGACTAGTGTTAGTATTAGGGTTGGGATTTGGCTAGAGTTAAAGATAATGTTAGAGCTAGGGTTAGAGCTAGGGTTCAGGTTAGGGTTAGGACTAGTGTTATGGTTAGGGTTAGGGTGAAAGCTAGTGTTCGGTCTCAGATTTGTGCTAGATTTTGGTTAGCATTAGGTTTAAGGTTATGGCTAATATATGATCCAGAGTTATTATTAAAATTAGTTTTAGAATTAGGGTTAGGACTAAGTCTAGTGTTAGGGTAAGGTTAGTTTTAGGTTGATGTTTATGTTAGGGTTAGTGTTAATATCAGAGACAGATTCAGGAGTAATTTTATGGTTAAGATTAGGACTCGGATTAGGGCTAGGCTTAGGGTTGGATGTAAGATTAGTGTTTTGTTTAGGTAAAAGTTTAGGGTTAGTGTTATGGCTCAGTTTTGTTTTAGGGATAAGCTTATTGGGCTAGTTTTATGATTAGCATTAGGGTTAGGGCTGGAGTTAGGATTAGGTTTAGGTGTAGAATTATGGTTAGATTTAGAGTTAGCTTTAGATCTAGGGTTGGAGCAAGGTGTAAGGTTAGGGCTAGGGTTATTCTAGGCTAAGGCTAGGAATAAGGTTATAGTAATGATAGGGTTAGAATTAGGGCTAGGGCTAGTGCGAGTGTTATAGTTAGTCTTAAAGCTAGGGTTAGGGTTAGGTTTAGGATTAGGGCTTGGGTTAGTGTTAGGGTTAGTCCTAGGGTTAAGTTTAGGGCTAGGTTTAGTGTAAGCATTAGGGTTTGGTTAGGTTTAGGATAATTAATGGTGTTATAACTAGGTTTAGGGATAGGGAAAGGGTTAGAATTAGGGTTAGGTTATGAATAAGGCTAGGTTGTGGGCTAGAATGAGAGCAAGAGTTCATGTTAGGGTTACGCTAAGGCTAATGTCAGGTCTAGGGTTACAGTTAGCGAGAAGTTTCGGGTTATGTTTATCATTAGGTCTTGTGTAAAGTTTAGATTTAGGGTAGTGTCAAGTTTACAGCTATGTGTAGTATTAGGGTCAGTGTATGTCTTACAGTTTGTTTTTGGTTAAGGATTAGGTTTAGGGCTCAAAGTAGCATTAGGTTTAGAGTTAGGATTAGGGTAATGAATAGGTTTAGGATTAAGGTTAAGGTTAGTTTCAGGGTAATGGATAGGTTTACAGATTGTGAAAGGGTTAGGGTTAAGCCTAGGGTTAGCTTTAGTTTTAGGATTATGGTTAGGGTAATAGATAGAATTAGATCTAGGTTTAGGGCTCGGGTTATGGTTAGGATTAGAGCTAGGGTTAGGGTAGTGGATATAATCAGAGCTATGGTTAGCGCTATGTTTAAGTTTAGGATTAGAGCTAGTGTTAGGTTAGGGTTTAGGATATGGCTAGGTTTATGTTAAGGGTAAAATTTAGGCTTTGAGCTAGGGTTAGGTATAAAGCGAGGCTTAGCTTTAGGGTTAGGGCTAGGGTTAGGTTTAGGGTTACAATTAGCACTATGTTCAGGCCTTGGATTAAGGCTAGGTTTTGTGTTAGTTTAGGCCTAGGGTTAGGACCATGGGTAATATAAGAGCTAGGGTTATGATTAGGGCTAGTTTTAGGGTTAGGATTATGGCTAGGTCTAGTGTTAGGATTCGGTTTTTAGTTAGGGTGAGCTTTGGAGCTAGTGTTATGTTAGGATCAGGGCCAGTGTTCAGATTAAAGTAGGTATTGGGGTTAGTGCATGAATTAGGACTAGTGTTAGGTCTAGGGGTACGGTTAGTGTTTGAGTTAGGTTAAGGGTAACTTATAGGACTAGGGCTAGGTTGTTGTTCAGGTCTAGGGCTAGAGATATGGCTAGATTTAGGATTATGTTTAAGTCCAGGGGTAGTGTTAGGTTTAGTTTTATGTATAGGATTATCGGTAGGGCTAATATTAGGGTTCGGTTTCAGGTTAGGGTCAGATTTAGACCTATGGTTAGTGTTAGAATCAGAATAAGTGTCAGGGTCAGGGTTTGAGTTAGGGTTAGGGTTAGACCTAGAACAAAGTTTAGGGTTAGGACTAGTAATAGGGTTAGGTTTTGGGTTAGGCTATGGATTAGGGTTAGGACTAGTGTTAGCATTAGGTTTAGGTTTTAGCTTAAGGTAATGGATAAGGTAAGAGCTAGGATTAGAACTAGGATTAGGGTATGGGTCAGGGCTAGTTTTAGGGTTAGGGTTAAAACTAGGGTTAGCGCTCAGATTAGGGCCAGGTTTTGGGTTAGTTTGGGACTAGTGTTAGGCCTACAACTAATGCATGAACCAGGTTTATGATTCGGGCTACTTTTTGGGTAAGTGTTATGGCTAAGTCAAGTGGTAGGGTTAGGGTTAGTGTTAGCGTGATCTTTAGAGCTAGGGTCAGTTTTAGGGTTAGGGTCAATCTTCAGGTTATAGTTAGGATTAGGGTTAAACCCAGAATTATCCCTAGAGTTAGGTCTACAGGTACGGTTAGTGTTTGTGTTAGGTTAAGTTTTATCATTAGGGCTAGGGGTAGGTTTTGCTTAGGTCTAGGGATACAGATATCACTAGATTTAGGATTAGGTTTAGGTCTAGGGCTAGTATTAGGGTTAGGTTTAGTTTTAGGTTTATTGCTATTGCTATTGTTATGGTTTGGTTTATGCTTAGGGTCAGTTTTAGACATACAATTACCATTAGGGTCAGAATAAGTGTCATGGTTAGAGTTAAAGTTTGGGTTATGGTTAGAGCTAGAATAAGACTAGGGTTAGGTCTAGTAATAGGGTTCAGGTTTTGGTTAGACTAAGGATTAGGGTTAGGACTAGGATTAGCATTAGGGTTAGGGTTAGCTTAGGGTAAGGGATAGGATTAGAGGTAGGGTTAGGGCTATGTTTAGGGTTAGGGTTAGGGCTAGTGTTAGGTTTAGGTTTAGGTTTAAAGTTAGGGTTAGGTCTTGCATTAAGGGTAGGTTTGGGTTAGAGTTAGGTCTAGTTTTAGAGTTATGGACAATGTAAGGACTAGGATAATGATTTGGGCTAGTTATAAGATTAGAGTTAGGAGTAGGTCTACTGGTAGGTTTAGGTATAAAATTAGGGTGATGTTTAGAGCTAGGGTTAGTGTTAGGGTTAAATTCAAGGTCAGAGTAGTTTTGGGTGAGGGTCTGGACTCGAATTAGGGCTAGGGTTAGGGCTAGGTGTAGGGTTAGGTTTTGGTTTAGGTTAAGTTTTAAAGTTAGGGCTATGGCTCGGTTTTGTTTTAGAGCTGGGGCTATGGTTAGGGCTAGTTTTAGGCTTTGCATTAGGCTTAGGGCTATTGTTAGTTTTAGGCTTAGGCTTAGGGTTAAAGTTAGATTTAGATTTAGGATTAAATCTAGGGTTAGGTCTAGGGCTAAGTATAAGGATACTGTTAGGTCTTTGTTTATGGCTAGAATAGGGTTATGGTAATGGATAGGTTTAGAACTAGAAATAGGGATAGGGGAGAGTGAGAGTTAGACTTATGGGTAAGCTTAATGTTTGGTTAGGTATAGGGCTTAATTAGGACTAGGAATAGGGCTAGGTTTATTGTTATGTTTAGGCCTAGGGTTAGTTTTAGCCATAGGGCAAGGTATAGTGTAAGCAATGGGGTTAGAGCTAGGGATAGTGTTAGGGTGAATTTTAGGATTAGGGTTAGGGCTAGGGTTTCATTAGAGTTATTATTAAGGCTGGGTTTAGGGCTAGAATGAGGGCTAGGGTTTGTTTTAAGTTTAGGGCTAGGATTAGTGTTAAAGTGAATGTCAGGTCTAGGATTATGGTTAGGGATAGTTTTAGGGTTAGGTTTATGGCTAGGTTTAGTGTAAGTGTTAGGTTTAGGGTAAGGGTCAAATTTAGAGCTATGAGTATTATTAGGGTCAGGTTCAGGTTTAGGGTTTTGTTTAGGTTAAGGTTTAGGGTTAGGGCTCTAATTAGCATTAGGTTTTGTTTTAGGGTAATGATAGGGTTTGGATTATGGTTGTTGTTAGATTTATCATAATGAATAGGGTTACAGTTAGGGATAGAGTTAGATTTAGGCCTAGCGTTAGCATTATAATTAGGGTTTTGTTTAGGGTAATTTATAGGGTTGTAGCTAAATTTAATGCTAGGTTTATGGATAGGATTCAGGCTAGGGTTAGGGTTAGTGTTATTGGTTTGTTTTGTGTTAACTTTAGGGCTAGTATTATGGCTAGGGCTTATGTCAGGTCTATGGGTATGGTTAGGGATAGTTTTGGGGTTAGGTTTGTGGCTAGCTCTAGTATAAGGGTTAGGTATAAGGGTAGGTTCAGGGTAAGAGGTAGGTATATTATCACGGGAAAGGTCAGATTTAGGGTTTGGGTTAGGTTAAGGTTTAGGTTTAGGGCTCGAATTAGCATTAAGGTTAGGGTTAGAATAATGATAGGGTTAGATTTAGGGGTCAGGTTATGTTTAGGTGAAAGAAATAAGTTAGGTTTAGGGATAAGTTTAGGGTTAGGCCTACAGTTACCATTAAAATTATGGTTATGTTTAGGGGAATGGATAGAGTTAGAGCTAGTGATAGGGCTAGGGTTATGGTTAGAATTCTGGCTAGTGTTAGGGCTAGGTTCTGGGTTAGGTTTAGGTTTAGGGTTTGGGTTAAAGCTAGGGTTAAGGCTCGGATTAGGGCTTGGTTTTGGGTTTGGTTAGGGCTAGGATTAGGTCTATGTCTAATATATGAACCAGTGTTTCAATTAATGGTAGTTTTAGGGTTAGGGTTAGGGCTAGGGCTAGTGTTAAGTTTAGGTTTAGGGTTAGGGTGATGTTTAGAGCAAGGGTTATTGTTAGGATCAGTGTCAGAGTTAGGGTTAGTTTTAGGGTTACGGTTTGAACTCTAATTAGGTCTAAAGTAAGTACTAGGTGTACGGTTAGTGTTTTGTTTAAGTTAAGGGTTAGGCATATACATTGGTTTTGTTTTAGGGCTAAGGTTATGTTTACGGCTAGATTATAGATTAGTATCATAGTTAGGGCTAGTGTTAGGTTGAGGTTTAGGCTTAAGGTTAGGGTTAGATTTAGAGTTAGGGTTATATCTAGGGTTAGGGCTAGGGCCAGGGCTAGGTTTAGGGCAAGGCTTAGGGTTATGGTAACGAATATGGTTAGAACTAGTGATATGGGTAGCATGAGAATTACAGTTAGTCATAATAGTAGTCTTAGGGTTAGGTTTAGGGCTGAATTAGGGCTAGGATTAGGTATAGAGTTAATGATAGGTTTAGGGCTAAATTAGGGCTAGGATAAAGTCTATAATTGGGTTAGGGTTAGAGCTAAATTAGGGATAGTATTAAGGCTAGGGTTAGTGTTAGGGTTAGACCAAGGGGTTGGACTAGAGTTAGGGTTAGCATTGGTGTTAAGGTTAAGTTAAGTGAAATGAGTGGGACTATAGATAGCTTTAGTACTAAGGTGAGGGTTAGAATTAGGATTAGGCCTAGTGTTACAGTCAGTTTAGAATTAAGGCTAGGATTAGGGCTAGCTTAAGGGCTAGTATTTCTTTTAAATTTATGGCTAGGACCAGGTCAGGGCTAATATCAGGTGTACGGTTAATGTTAAGAATAGTTTTAGCATTAGGTTATGGCTAGGTCTAGTGTAAGAGTTAGGTTTAGGTTAAAGGTCAGCTTTAGGGCTAGGGTTATAATTAGGGTCAGAGTCAGGGTTAGCATTTGGTTTAGCTAAAGGTTTAGTGTTAGAGATTGAATTAGCATTAGTTTTAGGTTTAGGGTTAGGGTAATGGCTAGGGTTTAGTTTAGGTTTCAGATAAGGTTTAGGGTAATGGATGGGTTAGGTTTAGCGATCAGGTTAGGGTTAGCATTAGGGTTAGGTTTATATTTAGTGTAATGGATAGGTTTCAAGCTAGAGTTATGGCTACGTTATGGTTTTGATTAAGTCTAGGATTAGGGCTATGTTTAGGGATAGGGCTAGTGTGTGATTTAGGGTAAGTTTTAGAGTTAGGGTAAGTGTTAAGTTTAGGGCTAGGGTTATAGTTAGGTTAGAGTAAGGGTTAGTGTTTGATCTAGGTTTAGGGCTAGGGTAAGGTTTAGGTTTAGGGTTAGGTCTAGGTTTACATTTATGGTTAGAGTTAGGTTTAGTGTTAAGGATGGGGTTTTAATTAGGTTTAGGGGTAGGGGTAGGATAATGGATATGGTTAGAGCAAAAGTTCAGGCAAGGTTTGAATTAGAATTCAGTCTAGAGTTAGGGTTAGAGTTTAGGATAGAGCTAGGGTTATGTTTAGTGTAAAGGTTAGGCTTTGAGCTGGTGTTAGGTCTAAGGTGAGGCTTAGGTTAGGGCTAGGTCTAGGTCTAAGGTCAGGCTGAGGGTTATGCTTAGAGCTAAGTTTAGGCCTGGGATTAGGGCTAGGTTTTGTGTTAGCTTTAGGGCTACGGTTAGGACTATGGGTAGTGTAAGAGTTAGGGTTATGCTTAGGGCTAGTTTTAGGGTTAGGTTATGGCTAGGTCTAGTGTTAGGTCTAGGTTTTGGGCTATTGTCATGGTTAAAGCTAGGTTCAATGTTAAAATTAGGGTCAATTTTGGGGATAGGTTCATGGTTAGGGTTAGAGCCAGAATTAAGACTAGGATTAGGTCTATGGTTAGTGAACGTGTTCGGTTTAGGTTAAGGATTATTGTTAGGGCTAGTGCTAGATTTTTGTTTAGGTCTAGGGCTAGAGTTATAGGTATATTTAGGCTTAGCTTTGGGTCTAGGTCTAGTGTTAGGCTTAGGTATATATATATACGTTTAACAGTAGGGCTAGTGTTAGGATTTGTTATATGGTTAGGGTCAGGTTTAGACCTAGGGTTGCTGTTAGGGTCAGATGAGGGTCAGGGTAGGTTTAGAGGTAGAATGGGGGCTAGGGTTAAGATGACTATTAAGGTTAGAGTTTACATTAGGCTAAGGATTAGGATTAGGAGTAGGGTTAGATTTTGGGTTAGGGTTTGGCTTAGTGTAAGGAATAGTGTTAGAATTAAGGTTAGGGCTAGCATTTTGGTTAAAGCTAGGGTTAGGGCTTGGATTAGGGGTAGATAGAATTTGTGTTAGAGTTAGGGCTATGGTAAGGATAATGACTAATGTACAATCTAGGGTTATGAATAAGGCTAGTTTTAGGGTTAGGTTAAGGCTAGATATAGTGTTAGGGTTAATTTAATGTTAGAGTGATGTTTACAGCTAGGATTATTTTTAGTTGAATTGTCAGGCTCAGTCTTAGTTTTAGAGTTAGTTTTAGGGTTATTTATACGATTAGGGTTTAATTTAGGTTAAGGGTTAGGATTAGGGCTATGGCTTCGTTTTGATTTATGTCTATGGCTAGGGATGGGGCAAGTTTTAGGATTAGCGTTATGTTTAGGTGTAGTGATAGGATTTGGTTTAGGCTTATTGTTACAGTTAAATTTAGAGTTAGGTTTAGATTTAGACTTAGGCTTAGATCTAGTATTAGGATTAAGGCTCAGGATAGAACTAGGTCTAGGTCTAGGAAAGAGTTAGAGTTAGTCTTATGGCTAGGTTTAGGGTTAGGGTAGGATTAAATGAAGGCTAGGAGTAGCACTAGGCTTTGTGTTAGGCCTAGATTTAGGGCTTAGGTGAGGAATAGAATTAGGGTTAGGGCTCTGGTTATATTTTGGGTTAGGATTAAGGCTAAGTTTAGGGCTAGGATTATGGCTAGAGCTAATTTCAGGTCTATTGATATGGTTAAAATTAGTTTTAGTGTTTGGTTTATGGCTACGTCTAGTGTAAGGGTTAGATTTAGGGTTAGGTTCAAGTTTAGAGCTAAAGGTACTATTAGTGTCAGTGTCACAATTATTGTTTTCCATAGGTTAAGGTTTAATATTAGGGCTCAAATTAGCATTAGATTTAGGATTAGGGTAAATACAGTGTTAGGTTTAGGTTTCAGGTTAAGTTTAGGGTAATGGATAGGGTTAGGATTAGGGATATGGTTAGGTTTAGTCCCAGGTTTAGCATTAGGATTAGGGTTATGTTTAGGGTAATGGATTGGGTTAGAGATTGGGGTATGGCTAGGGTTATTGTTACGATTATTGATAGGGTTTGGCTTAGGGTTAGGGTTAATTTTAAATCTAGGGTTATGGCTAGGGTTATAGTTACGATTAGTGATAGGGTTAGGGTTAAGTGTAAATCTAAAGATAGTGCTCGGAAAAAATGTTAGGTTTTGGCTTAAGTTAAGGCTAGGTTTATGGTAACGGGTCATGTAAGTACCAGGGTTGTGATTAGAGCTAATTTTAATGTTAGGGTTAGGGCTAGGTCTATTGTTAGGTTTAGGTATAGGTTTAGGGTGATGTTTAGAGCTAGGGTTTGTGTTAAGTTCAGAGTCAGGGTCAGGGTTAGTTTTAGGGTTTGGGTTACAATTCGAATTAGGGCTAGAGTTATGGCTAAGTGTAGGGTTAGAGCTTAGTTTATATTAAGGGTTAGGGTTAGGGCTAGAGTTATTGCTAGTTTTAGGATTAGCCTTAGGGTTAAGGCTAGTGTTTGGTTTCGGTTTAGGCTAAGGATTGGGGTTAGATTTAGAGTTAGGTTTAGATCTAGGGTTAGTGCTAAAGCTATGGATAAGGCTAGTGTTAGACTTATGGTTTGGGCTAGGATTAGGGTTCCAGTAATGTATAGGGTTAAAACTAGGGTTAGGACTAAGGTGAGAGTTAGAGTTAGTCTTTGGACTAGGGTTAGGGTTAAGGTTAGGGATAGGGCTAAATTAGGTCTAAGATTAGGGCTAGGGTTAGTGTTAGGATTAGGCCTAGGGTTATGGTTAGTGTTATAATTAAGGCTATGTTTAGGGCTAGGATAAGGGCTAGAGTTTGTATTAGGGTTAGGGCTAGTATTATGGCTAGGGCTAATATCAGGTCTAGAGTTATGCTTAGGGATACTTTTAGGGTTAGTTTCATGGCTAGGTCTAGTGTAAGATTTAGGTATAGGGTAAGAGTGAGGTTTAGAGCTAAGAAAATTATTAGGGTCAGTGTCAGGGTTTGGGTTTGTTTTAGGTTTGAGTTTAGGGTTAGGGCTCGAATTAGCATTAGGGTTAGGGTTAGGGTAATGCTTGGATTAGGTATAGGGATCAGGGTAGGTTTAGGTTAATTAATAAGTTTAGCGATAGTGATATGTTTTGGGTTCTTCCTAGGGTTAGCATTAGGGTAAAGGTTATGTTTAAAGTAATGATACAGTTAGAATTAAGTTTAGGGCTAGGGTTAAGGTTAAGATTAGGTCTTGATTTATGGTTAGGGTGAAAGTTAGAACTAGGGTTAGGTTAAGGTTATGTTTAGTGTAATGGTTAGGTTCTGAGCTAGGTTAGGGCTAGGCTGAGAGTTAGGTTTAGGATTAGATCTAGGGATAGTATTACAGTAGGCTTTCGATTAGGGTTAGGGTTAGTATTAGACCTAGGATTAGTTATAGGGTCAGTAAAAGGGTCAGGGTTAGTGTTAACATTTTGCACAGGGTTAGATCTAGAATGAGGGCAAGGTTCAGGGCTATTAATAGGATCAGTGTTTTGGTTAGCCTAAGGATACAAATAGGTATAGGGTAACCTTTAGGTTTAGGGATTTGCTTAAGTAAAGGATTGGTTTAGAGCTAGGGTTAGAACTATGGTTATTGTTATAGTTAGGGTTAAAGCTAGGTTTAGGGCTTGGATTTGTACTAGGTTTTGTGTTAGGGTTAGGGATAGGATTAGGGCCATGGTTAATGGAAGAACTAGGGTTAAAGTTAGGTTATTTTTAGTGTTATGGTTATGTTTAGTGTTGGGTTAGGTTACGTTTAGGGTGATACTTATACCTAGGATTTGTGTTAGGATAAGAGTCAGGTCAGGGTCGTTTTAGGGTTAGGGATAGGACTCGAATTATTGTGATGGTTATTCGTAGCTTTTGGTTTAAGGTGAGGGTGGTGTTTAGAGCTAGGTTGAGTGTTAATATATGAGTCAGGGTCAATGTTAGTTTTAAAGTTTGTGTTAGAACTCGAATTAGAGCTAGTGATAGGTCTAGGTTTAGTGTTAGGTTTTGGTTTAAGTTAATTTTTAGGGTTAGTGCTATTGCTTGGTGTTGGTTTAGTCCTAGGTTTAGATTTAGGCATAGTGTAAGTTGTAAGCTTAGCCTTAGTGTTAAGGTTAGATTTGGAGTTAGGGTTAGATCTAGGATTAGGGCTGGGGATAAGGATAGGGCAAGGGTTAGGGCTAGGGATAGGGTTATGGTAAGGGATAGGGTTCTGGTAAGGGATACGGTTAGAACTATGGATAGGTATTGGGAGAGATTTAGAGTGAGTCTCAGGGCTAGGGTTAGTGTTAAGGTTAGAGATAGGACTAAATTAGTGCTAGGATTAGGGCTAGGTTTATTGTTTGGCTTAAGCCTAGAGTTAGGGTTAGGGTTAGGGTTAAGTTTAAGGTAAGATATGGAATTATAGCTAGATATAGAGGTAGGGTGAGGTTTAGAATTAGGGATAGGTGTAGGGTTAGGGTTAGGGCTATGATTAAAGCTAGGTTTAGGGCTAGGATGAGGGCTAGGGTTTGTTTTATGTTTAGGGCTAGGATTAGGGCTAGGGCTAATTTCAGGTCCAGAAATATGGTTAAACATAGTTTTAGGGTTAGGATTAGGATTATGGCTACTTCTAGGGTAAGAATTAGGTGTAATGTTATGGTCAAGTTTAGAGCTAGGGGTTTCATTAGGGTCAAGATCAGGGTTAGGGTTTGGGATAGGTTAAGGTTTAAAGTTAGGGCTCAAATTAATGTTGGAGTTAGGGTTAGGGTAATGATAGGTTTAGATTTAGGGTTCAGGTTATGTTCAGGGTAATGGATTGGGTTAAGAGTAGGGATAGGGTTAGGTTCATTCCTAGGATTAATATTAGGGTTATGTGTTTGGTTATGGTAATGGATAGAGTTAGAGATTGGTTTATTGCTAGATTTATGGTTATGAATAGGGCTAGGGTTAAAGCTAGGATTAGGGCTAGTTTTTGGGTTAAGTTAGGGATATGTTAGGGATACTAATTTAAGTACTAGGGTGAAGTTTAAGGCTAGTTTTAGGGTTTAGGGCTAGAGTTATTGTTAGGGTTAGGTTTAGGGTTAGGGTGATGTTTAGAGCTAGTAGTGTTAGGGTCAGTGTCAGGTTCAGGGTTAGTTTAAGGGTTTTGCTTACAACTCATATTAGGGTTAGGGTTAGGGCTCGGTTTAAGGTTAGGGTTTGGTTTAGGTTAAGGGTTAGTGTTATAGCAATAGCTCAGTTTTGTTTTAGAACTAGGGCTAGGGTTAGGGCTAGTATTAGGATTAATGTTATGATTTGGGCTAGTGTTAGAGTTTGGTTTCGTCTTTGGGTTGGGGCTCGATTTAGAGTTAGGTTTTGTCTAATGTTAGTGCTAGGGCAAAGATAGGGTAAGGATTAGAGCTAGGGTGAGCACTAGGGTTAGGGTTACAGTAAGGGTTAGAATGAGTGAAAGGTCTAATGTAATATTTAGAGTTAGTCTTGGGACTAGGGTTAAGGATAGGCTAAATTAGGGCTAAGATTAGGGCTAGGGTTAGTGTCAGGTTTAGGCCTAGAGTTTGGGTTAGGATTCTAATTAAGGCTATGTTTAGGGCTAGAATAAAGGATAGGGTTTTTGTTATGGTTAGGGCTAGAATTATAGCTAGGGCTAAGGTCAGGTTAAGGGTTACAGTTAGCGATAGTTTTAGGGAAAGTTTTATGGCTAGGTCTATTGAAAGGGTTAGGTAGAGGGTAAGATTCAGGTTTAGAGCTAGGGGAATTATTAGGGCCAGGGTGAGTTTTAGGGCTTGGTTTAGTGTTGAATTTAGGGTTATGTCTCAAATTACAATTAGGGTTAGGATTAGGGTAAAAATAGGGTTAGGTTTAGGGTTCAGGGTAGGTTTAGGTAATTGATAGATTTCTGGAGAGTGATAGATTTAGGGTTAGTCATAGTGCTAGCATTAGGATAAGGTTTATATTTAGGGTAATGGATACAGTTAGATTTAAGTTTTGGGCTAGGGTGATGGTTATGATCAGGTATTGGGTTAGGGTTAGAATGTGAGTTAAAATTAAGGCTAGGTTTACAGCTGGAATGAGTGTTTGTGTTAGTGCTCAGGCTAGGATTAAGGCTAGTGCTAATATCAGGTCCACCATTAAAGTTAAGTGTAGTAGTAGGTTTTGGTTTGGAAAAGGTCCATTGTAAGTGTTAGGTTTAGGTTAAAGGTCAGGTTTAGAACTAGTTGTGTAATTAATGTCAGGGTCAGAATTAGGGATTGGTTTTTGTTAAGGTTTGGAGTTATAGCTCGAATTAGCATTTGGTTTAGAGTAATGGATATGGTTAGATTAAGGGTTCAGGTTAGGTTTAGGGTTTTGAATAGCCTTAGGTATAGCTATAGAGTTAGGTTTAGTCCTATTGTTAACATTTAGGTTAGGCTTAAGTTTAGGGTAAAAGATAGGATGACAGCTAGGTTTAGGGCTATGATTATGGTTAAAATTAGGGCAAGTGTTTGGGTTAGGGTTAGGCCTAGGGTTAGGGTTAGGTTTAGGGTAAGTGTTATGGTTGGAGCTAGATTTAGGTCTAAGGGAAGTTTTAGGGTTAGAGCAGGTCTAGGGTAAATATTAGGGTTAGGGCTATGTTTAGCATTAGGTTTAGGGTTAGAGTTATGGTAATGGATAGAGTTAAAGCTAGGGTTTGGGCAATGGTTACAGTGAAAATTAGGGTTAAATTTAGGGTTAGGTATAGGGCTATGTGAAGGTTTAGGGTTAGGATTAGGACTCAGTTTAGATTTAGTGTTAGGGTTAGAGTTACTTTATTCAAATTTCTTTGATACAATCCAGGATTCAACTTTAACTAACCTTACTCTCTTTCCCAGGTTTAGGCCTTTTGGTTCAACTGTTTGGTGTCTGAAACAGTTAATGTTTTCATTTTATTTCATTTCAAAATATCTGAGGAAATGTAAATGGACCTGAAAATCAAATAGAGTTCATGCTAGCTGCTTGAAACTTCACACACACACACCCTTAATTCTTTGTGGGGATCACTCTTGTATGTTCCTTGTGAGTGTAGGCCTAAGCTGAAGCATGCAAAAACAATTTTGTCTGAGAGCTATTTAGGAGAAAGCAGGGAATATGCATGCACTGAAATTCCTCCCATAATTATTTTGTCAGATTTGTTTGATACTGAGTAGGATTCATTATTTAGATTTCCCCACAAAGCTCTCCAAGTGTGGGACATCTAGGACCAATGGTTCTCTAATCGGGTTAGTGTTAGTGTTAGATTTAGGGTTAGGGCTAGGGTTAGATAGAGTGTTAAGGTGAGAGTAAGTTTTGTACAAATTTCTTTGATACTTGGAAGGAGTCATCTTTTACCCAGCCTCAATATGCTCCTCAGGTTTGGGCCTTCTCATTTCAATGTTTCGCTAATAGGGGCACTCTGTATTTTAAGGTTTCACTTCATATTGACCTATATAGGTAAATAAAAATGGAGGTTGATATCAAACCAGGTTAGTGCTAGCTGCTTGAAACTTCAAACACTGAATCAGTTCTCTGTGGGAACTCTCTGGCTTGTTCCTTGTGAAAGTAGCCCTAAGATGAATATGGCAAAAAACATGTTTAACCGAGAGTCCTGTAGCAGAAAACAGGAAATATGCATGAACTGAAATGCCACCTCAATTATTTGGTCATATTTCTTTGATACTGCATAGGATTCTTCTGATAGCTTAGCCCACTAGACTCCCCATGTTTGGGACTTCTAGGATAATCAGCTTTTCAATCAGGTTAGGGTTTGTGTTAAGGATAGTGTTAGGGCTATTGTTAGAGCTAGTATTAGGGTTAGGGTTACTTATTTTCAAATTTCTTTGATACTGGGCAGGATTCATTTTTTTTTCCTATTCTTGGAATACTTCACATGTTTGGGCCTCCTAGGTTCAATGGTTCACTATAAGGAACAATGTGTATTTTAACATTTCAGTTCATTTTGTCCCATACAGGTTAATGGAAATATAGCTGGAAACCAAACAGCAATGTTGCTAGCTGCTTGAAAGTTCACACTCCATCAATTCTCTGTGAGCAATCTCTGGTTTGTTCTTGTGACAGTAGGTCTAAGCTGAAGCATGTAAAAAAAAAAAAAAAAAAACAACTTTATCCAAGAGTCCTTTAGGAGATAACAGGGAAATATGCATATAGTGATATACTCCATCAACTTTTTGGACAGTTTTCTTTGATCCTGCACAGCATTCACTCCTTAGTTTTCCCCACTAGTCTTCCCAAGTTTAGAAATTCTATGGTCAAAGGTTTCATAAAAACGTTAGGGTTAGGGAAAGAGCTAGGGTTAGAGCTAGTGTTAGGGTTAGAGTTAGTTTTATTCAAAATTCTTTGATACTTGGCAGGATTTATCTTTTAGCTAGATTTACTCTGACTTCCAGGTTTAGGCCTTCTCTGTTCACAGGTTTTCTGTCAGGAACATTTTGTATTTTAAGATGTCACTTCATTTAGACCTATACGGGAAAGTTAATGGAGTTGAAATTCAAACAGGTTTTGTGCTACCTGCATGAAACTTCACACACTCCATCATTTCTCTCTAGGGACTCTGGTATGTTACTTGTAAAAGAAGGCCTATGATTAAACATGGAAAAAGCAAAACCTTAATTTGAGAGCCCTTTAGGAGAAAACAAGAAAATATGCATGTTCTGAAATACCTCCTGTAATTATTTGGTCAGATTTGTTGAATGTGAGTAGGATTCATCACTTAGCTAGCCCCATAAGGCTCCCCAAGTGCAGGAATTCTGGATCAACGGTTCTCTAATCAGGTTAGGGTTAATGTTAGATTTAGGGTTATTGCTAATGCTTAAGGTTAGGGTTAGATTCACGTTTAGGGCTAGGGCAAACATTAGGGCTAAGGTTGGGGCTAGGGATAGGGCTAGAGTTTGGGTTATGGTAAAGGAAATGTTTAGAACTAGGGCTAGGTCTATGTCTAGAGTGAGTGTTAGGGCTAGTCTTGGGGCTAGGGATAGGGTTAGGTTTAGAATTATGGCCAAATTAGGGCTACGGTTAGTGTTATGTTTAGGCCTAGGTTTAGTGCTAGGGTTAGGGTAATGTATGATGTTACAGCTACGTTTTGGGCTAGATCAAGGGAGAAAATTAGCCATAGGGCTAGGGTAAGGTTATTGTTAGAATTAAGGCTAGGCTTAGTGCTAGGATTTGTGTTAGGGTTAGGGCTAGGATTAGGGCTAGGGCTAATGTCAGGTCTAGGGTTATTGTTAGGGATAGTTTTAGGGTTAGGTTTATAGCCAGATCTATTGTAAGGGTTAAGTTGAGTGTTAGGGTCAGCTTTGCAGCTAGGGTATTATTATGGTCGTAATCAGGGTTAGGGTATGTGTTAGGTTAAAGTTTAGGGTTAGGGTTCAAATGAGCATTAAGATTTGTGTTAGGGTTAGGGTAATGGATATGTTTAAGTGTAGGGTTAAGTTTAGGTTTAGGGTAATGGACAGACTTAGGGTTAGGTATAGTGTTAAGGTTAGGCCTAGGGATAGAATTAAATTAGGGTTATGGTTAGGGTAATGGATAGGATTAGAGCTACAGCTAGGATTATGATTATTGTTAGGTTAGGGCTATGGTTAGAATTTGGTTAGGTTTAGGGTTAGAATTTGGTTACTGTTATGGTTCAAATTCAGTTAGACTTATGGTTAGAGTAATAAACAAGGTTAGAATAAATAAGGTTAGAATTTGGTTATGGTTATGGTTAGAGTAATAAATAAAATTAGAACTAGGTTTAGGGCTAGAGTTATGGTTAGGATTAGGGCCATGGTTCAGGTTAGGTCAAGTTTTAGTTTTGTGATTAGGTTTAGGTTAAGTGTTAGGGCTAGTGTTAGGGTTAGTGATAGGGTTAAAGCTAGGGTTAGGGATCAGATTATGGCTAGGTTTTTGTTTAGGTTGGGGTTAAAGTAGGACTACAGCTATTGTAAGAACTAGACTTAAGATTAATTTGATTTTAGAGATAGCATTAGGTCTATGTCACGGTCTAGTTTTTAGATTAGGTTTAGGTTTAGGGAGATGATTAGAGATAGGGTTAGTGTTAGGGTCAGAGTCAGAATCAGTGTTACCGATCATGGTTAGGGATAGGACTCGATTTAGGGCTAGGATTAAGGCTAGGTGTAGGGTTAGGTTTTGTGTTAGGGTTAGGGTAAGTATTAGGAATAGGGCTAATGTCAAGTCTAGAGTTACCGTTAGGCTAGGTTTAGGGTTAGGGCTATGGCTTAGTTTTGTTTTAGAGCTAGGGCTAGGGTTAGAGCTAGTTTTAGAATTAGCGATAGTGTTATGGCTAGTGGTAAGATGGGGTTTAGGCTTAGATTTATTGTTATGGTTAGATCTAGGTTTAGGTATAGGGTCTGCATTAGGGTTACAGTAACAGATAGGGTTAGACCTAGAAATAGGACTGGGGTGCGATTAGTGTTATTCCTTGGGCTATGGTTAGGGGTAGGTTTAGGCTTAGGACTAAGATAGGGCTAGGATTAGCGCTAGGATTTGTGTTAGGGTTAGGTCTAGATTTAGGGCTAGGCTTATGGTTAGTGTTAGTGTTAGGGTTAGGGTTAGATTTAGGGGAAGGTATGGGGTTATATCTAGGTTTAGAGCTAAGGTTTGGGTTATAATTTGATTTATGGCTATGGTTAGGTTTTGGGTTATGATTAAGGCTAGGTTTAAAGCCAGGATGAGGGCAAGTGTTAGGGGTAGGGCTAAGATTAGGGCTAGGGCTAATGTCAGGTCTAGGTTCTAAGTAAGTGGGAGTTTCCTGGTTAGGTTATGGCTAGGTCTAGTGTAAGGGTTAGGTTTAGGGTAAGGTTCAAGTTTAGAGCTGGGTGTTTTATTAGGGTCAGGGCCTGGGTATTTTTGTTTGTTTGTTTGTTTAGATTCAGGTTTTTGGTTAAGGCTTGTATTAGAATTAGGTTTCAGTTTAGGATTAGAATAATGGATAGGGTTAGGTTTAGGATTCAGGTTGGGTTTAGAGTAATAAATATGGTTATTGCTAGTGATAGGGTTAGTGTTAGGCCTACGGTTAGCATTTGGGTTAGGCTTATTTTTAGGGTAATGGATAGAGTTAGAGCTAAGGTTTGGGATAAGTTTAAGGTAAAGTTTATGGCTAGGGCAACGGTTAGGCCTAGGGTTCATGTCCGGATCAAGTTTAGGGTAAGTATTAGGGTTTAAGCCAGTGTTAGGTCTAGGGCGATTGTTAGGGTTAGAGTCAGGGCTAGGGTTAGGGTTAGGGTTAGGGTTAGTGTTATTATTAGGGAAAGGGTTAGAGTTTGAGCTAGGTTTAGAACTAGGGCAAGGGTTAGATTTAGGGTTAGGTCTAGGGTTATGTTTAGGGTTACAATTAGGGCTAGGTTTAGGGATAGAATAAGGGCTAGGTTTGTGTGATTTTTATGGCTAACATTAGGGCTATGGGTAATGTAAGAACTCGGGTTATGTTTATGGCTAGTTTTAGGTTTAGGGTTATGGATAAGTCTAGTGTTAGGGTTAGGTTTGGGGTTAGGATAAGGTTTAGAACTAGGGTTTGTGTTAGGGTAAGCGTCAGTGTTTGGGTTAGGTTTAAGGCCAGAATTAGGAATAGTGTTGAGTCTAGGGCTAGGCTTAGTCTTTGTGTTAGGTTAAGGGTTATTGCTAGGGCTAGTTCAAGGTTTTTGTTTAGGGCTAGGTCTAGATTTATGACACTATTTAATATTACGTTTGTTCTAATGGTACTGTTAGGTTTAGGTATAGGTTTACTAGTAGGGTTAGAGTTAGGGTCCTATTTAGGGTTAGTGTCAGGTTTAGATCTAGGGTTTGGTTTAGGGTCAGAATAAGGGTCAGGGTTTGGGTTAGGGCTAGAGCTAGAGTGAGGTCTAGAGTTAAAACTAGTAACAGAGTTAGGGTTTGGGATAGGCTAAGGATTAGTGTTAGGACTAGTGTAGCATTAGGGTGAGGGTTTGGCTTAGGGTAAGTGATAGTATTACAGGAAGGTTTAGGATTAGGGATAGGGTTAGGGTTAGGGTTAGACTTAGAATTACACCTAGTGTTAGGGCTTGGATTAGCACTAGGATATGTGTTAGCATTAGGACTACAGCTAATGAAAGAACTTGGTTTTTGATTAGGGCTTTCTCTTAGTTTAGCATTAAGGCAACTTTTAGAGCTAGGGTTAGTGTTAGGATTCGAGTAAGGTCAGGGTTACTTCTAGGGTTAAGTTTCACACTCAAATTATGGTAAGGTTTAGGGCTAGGTTTAGGGTTAGTGTTTGGTTTAGGTTAAGGGTTAGGGTTAGGTTTATGGCTCAGTTTTGTTTTAGGGCTAGGTTAGTGTTACGGCTAGTTTTCCTATTAGCATTGTTGTTAGGGCTAGTGTTAGGGTGAGATTTAGGCTGAAGGTTAGGGTTTGATCTGGGTTTAGGGGTAGGGCAAATGTTAGAGCTAAGGTTGGGGCTAGGGAGAGGGCTAGGTTTGGGATTATGATCTGAGGTTTTAACTAGGGATAGGGCTAGGTTGAGAGTTAGAGTTAGTCTTAGGGATAGCGATAGGTTTAGGTTTATTGTTAGGCCTAAATTAGGGCTAGGATTAGTGCTAGGGTTAGTGTTAAGTTTAGGCTAGGTTTAGGGCTAGGGTAATGTTTGGGTAAGGTATAATGTTACAGCTATATTTAGTGCTAGGACAAGGGATAAAATTAGGGATAGGGCTAGGGTTAAGAGGAGGGTTAGGATTAAGGCTGGGCTTGGAACTAGGATTAGGGCTAGGGATAGGGCCAATGTCAGGTCTAGGGTAAAGGTTAGAAGTGTTAGGAATAAGGCTATGACGCTGTTTTTTTTTTTTTTTTTTTTTTTTTTTTTTTTTTTTTTTTTTTTTTAAACTAGGCCTAGGGTTAGGGCTAGTTTTATGATTAACAATAGTGTTAGGGCTAATGGAAGGGTGATGTTTAGGCTTAGATTTATTGTTGTTTTTAGATCTAGGTTTAGGGCTATGGTTAGGGTTAGAGCTAAGTATAGGGATAATGTTAGGGTTATGCTAACAGATAGGGTTAAAACTAGAAATAGGGTAGTTTGAGAGTTCAAATTAGTCTTTGGGCTAGGGTTAGGAGTAATTTTAAGGTAAGGGCTAAATTATGGCTAGGATTAGTGCTAGGGTTAGTGTTAGAGTTAGGCCTAGGGTTAGGGTTACAGTTAGTGTTAGGGTTAGGATTAGGTTTAGGGGAAGAGATAGGGTTATAGCTAGGTTTAGGGCTAGGGTGAGGGTTAGAATTAGGGTTACGACTAAGGTTATGGTTTGGGTTAGAATTAAGACTAGGTTTAGGGACAGGCTGAGGGTTTGTGTTAGGGCTAGGGCTAGTATTAGGCCTAGGGCTAATGTCAGGTCTAGGTTTATGGATAGTATTATTTTTAGTGTTAGGTTTTGACTATGTCTACTGTAAGGTTTAGGTGTAGTGTAAGAGTCAAGTTTAGAGCTAGGTGTATTGTTAGGGTCAGGGATGGGGTAGAGTTTTGTTTATGTTAAATTTAGGGTTAATGCTTGAATTAGCAGAGGGTTTGGTTTAGGGTCAGGGCAATCGATAGAATTATGTATTTGCTTCCATTTAGGTTTAGAGTGATGGGTAGATTTAGTGTTAACAATAGGGTTATTGTTAGTCCTAGGGTTAGCATTTTGGTTAGGCTTTTCATTGGGGTAATATATAGGGTAAGAGCTAAGGTTAGGGCTAGGCTTAAGGTTAGGATTAGGGTTAGGGTTAGGGTTAGGCCTAGGGTTAATGTTAGGGTTAGGTTTAGGATTAGTGTAGGCATTTAAACTAGAGATGGGTCTAGGGTGAAAGTTAGGTTTTGAGTCAGGGCTAGTGTTAGGTTTAGGTTTAGGGTTATCTTTAGGCTATTGATAAGAGTTTGAGCTAGGGTTACGTCTAGGGCGAGGATTAGCATTAGGGTTAGGCTAAAGTTTTGGTTAGGGTTATGATTAGGGCTAGGTTTAGGACTAGGATAAGTGCTAGGTTTTCTATGATGTTTAGGGCTAACGTTATGGCTTTGGGTAATGTAAGAGTGAGGGATATGTTTATGGCTAGTTTTAGGGTCAGGGTTATGGATAAGTCTAGTGTTAGGGTTAGGTTTTGGTTTAGGATAAGGTTTAGATCTAGGGCTGCTCTTAGATTAAGTGTCATTGTGGGGTTAGGGGTAGTTTTAGGTTTAGGGTCACAATTAGGACTAGCATTGGGTCTAGTGATAGGTTTAGTATTTATGGTAGGTTAAGGGTTACTGTTAGGGCTAGTGTTAAGTTTTTGTTTAAGGCTAACATTAACAGTTACCATAAACCTAACTCTAACACCAACCCCAAACTTAACCCTTACCCTAACCCTAACACTCACCTAATCCTAATTCTAAACCTAACTTTAACCCTAACCCTAAACCTAACACTAACCTAAATGGAGTTATTATGACTCTATTTCGGATTAGTTTTGGTCTAGGGCTAGTTGTAATGTTAGGTTTAGGTAAAGGTTTACAGGTAGACGTAGTGCTAGGGTTCGGTTTAGCATTAAGGTAAGGTTTAGATATAGGGTTAGTGTTAGGGTTACAATAATTGTCAGGGTTAGGGGTAGGGATAGAGAAAGAATGAGGGCTAGATATGGGACTAGTAATAGAGTTAGCGTTTGGGATAGGCTAAGAATTATAGTTGGGACTAGGGTAGCATTCAGTTGAGGGTTTGGCTTAGGGTAAGGAATAGGGTTAGAGGGAGGGTAATGGTTAGAGTTAGGGTTAGGGTTAGGTTTAGGGTTAGGGTTAGGTTTAGGGTTAGTGTTAGTGTTAGAGTTAAGGTTAGAATTAGCGTTAGTGTTTGGGTTTGGTTAGGGTTAGGTATAGGGCTAGTCTTAGGTTTAGGGTTAGGATTAGGTGAGTGATAGGGTTAGGGTTAGGGTCAGGGTTACAGTTAGTGTTAGGGATAGGGTTAGGGATAGAAACAGGGTTAGGTTTAGGATTAGGTTATGGTTTGTGTTAGGGTTAGGCTGAGGGTTACTGTTAGGATTAGAGATAGGTTTAGGGTTAGGGTTAGTAATAGGGTTAGGGTTAGGTTTATTGTAAGGGTTAAGTTTATGGTTAGATTTAGGGTTAGGGTTAGGTATAGGGTTTGTGTTAGTGTTAGGGTTTGGATTAGGGTTAGTGTTACAGTTAAGATTAGGGTTACAGTTAGTTTTGGGGTTAGTGTTAGAGTTAAGCTTAGGGTTAGAAATAGTGTTTGGTTTAGGTTAAGTGTTTGTGAAATGGTTTGGTTTAGGGTTCAGGTTAGGGTTAGTGTGAGTTTTAGAGTTAGGGTTAGGGTTAGGTTTAGGGTAAATGTTATGGTTAGTGTTGGGGCTAGGGTTAGGGTTTGTGTTATGGATAGGGTTCATGTTAGTGTTAGGGTTTGGTTAAGGTTTAGGGTTAGGGTTAGTGTTAGTGTTAGAATTAGGGTTAATGTTAGTGTTAACAGTTAGATTTAGATTTAGGTTTAGGGTTAGTGTAAGGTTTTAGCCTTGGGTTAGGTTTAATGTTAGTTACGGAGTTATGGTTGTGGTAAGTGTTAGTGTCAGGTTTAGGGCTAAATTTAGTGTTAGGTTTAGTGTTAGGGTTAGAGTTAGCGTTAGGTAAAATTTAGGGTTAGGGTTAGGTTACGGTTAGGGTTATGGTTTGGGTTAGGTTTTGTGTTAGGATTAGGGTTAAAGTTAGGGTTTGTGTTAGGGTTATTGTTAGGATGTGGGTTCATGTTAGTTTTACGGTTACAGTTAGGTTTAGGGTTCTAGTTAGGGTTAGGGTTATTGTTAGTATAAAGTGTAGGTTTACGTTTAGGGTTTCGGTTAATGTAATGGTTATGGTTAGGGTTAGGGTTAGAATTAGTGTTTGGGTTAAGTTTAGAGTTAGGTTTAGGGTTAGTTTTAGGGTTACGGTTAGATTTAGTTTTAGAGTAGGTTTATGGTGAGGTTTAGTGTTAGTGTTAGTGTTAGTGTTAGTATTAGGGTTAGGTTTAGGATTAGGGTTAGGGTAAGGTTTAGGGTTAGGTTTAGGGTTAAGGTTAGGGTTAGTGTTTGACTTAGGGTTTTTGTTATGGGTAGTTTTAGGGTTAGGGTTAGGGTTAAGTTTAGGTTTAGGGTAACTGTTAGGATTATTTTTAGTGTTAGGGTTGTGGTTTGGGTTAATGTTAGGGTTAGGATTATGGTTAGGGTTAGCATTAATATTGGGGTTAGCATTATAATTAGGTTTTAGGTTAGTGTTAGGTTTAGGGTTAGGGTTAAATTTAGGTTTAGCATTAGGATTAGGTGAGAGTTAGGGTTAGGATAAGGGTTAAGTTTAGTGTTAGTGTTAGGGTTAGGTTTATGGTAAGAGTTAGGGACAGGTTAGGTTTAGGGTTAGGTTAGGGTTTGTGTTAGTGTTAGAGTTAGGGTTACGGTTACGGTTAGGATTAGGGTCATGTTTAGGGTTAGGCTAAGGGTTAGTGTTAGGGTTAGGGTTATTGCTTGTGTTAGGTTTAGGGTTAGTGTTAGTGTTAGTATTAGTGTTAGGGTTTGGGTTACTGTTATGGAAAGGGTTAGGTTTTGTGTTAGGTTTAGGTGTAGGGTTACGATTAGGATTACTGTTAGTGTTAGGGATAGGGTTAGGATTAGTGTTAGGTTTAAGGTTAGTGTTAGAAGTAGTGTAAAAGTTAAGGTTAGGGTTAAGGTTAGATTTGGTGTTAGGGTTAGTATTGGTCTTTGGTTATTTTTAGGGTTAGGGTTGGGTTTAGGGTTAATGTTATGGTTAGCATTAGTGTTAGGTTTAGGGTTAGTGTTATGGTTACCATTAGGATTAGATTTAGGTTTAGGGTTAGTGTTAACATTATGGTTAGGGTTAGGTTTAGTTTTATTTGTATGGGATATGATTAGGGTTAGGTTTAATATTAGGTTTAGTGTTAGGTTTAGGTTAAGGGTTAGGGTTAGCAATAGTGTTCAGGTTAGGGATAGGGTTAGGGCAAGCTTTATGGTTGGTGTTAGTGTTAGGATTAGGGTTAGGTTTAGTGTTAGGCTTTGTGTTTGGGTTAGGGTTAGTGTAAGGGTTAGGGTTATGCTTAGTTTTAGGGTTAGTGTTAGGTTTTGTGTTATGGTTGGGTTTGGGTTAGGTTAGGGTCACAGTTAAGTTTAGGGTTACAGTTAGTGTTAGGGTTATTATTTGGTTTAGGGTTAGGGTTAGTGTTTTTGATATGGGTAGGTTTAGGTTTAGGGTTCATGATAGGGTTAGGTTTAGTTTTAGATTTAGCATTAGGGTTGGGTTTAGGGTTCGTGTTAGGGTTATTGTGGTGTTAGGGTTTGTGTTAGGTTTAGGGTTAAGGTTATCCTTAGGGTTACTGTTAAGAATAGAGTCAGATTTGGGGTTAGACATAGGGTTACAGTTAGTTTTAGGTTTAGGGTTAGGGTTTGTTATAGGGTTAAAGTTGTCATGAGGGTTAGTGTTCAGGTAAAGTTAAGGGTTTGTGTAAGGGTTATTGTTAGTGTTAGGGTTAGGGTTATGTTTAGGTAAGGGTTAGTGTTAAAGTTAGGTTAGAGTTAGGGTTATGGGTTTTTAGGGTTTGTGTTAGGGTTAGGGTTAGGGTTAGGTAAGTGTTAGGGTTAATGTTAGGTTATTGATAAGGTTTTGTTTTTGTTTTTGTGTTAGGGTTAGGGTTAGGGTTAGGGTTTGTGTAAGGGTTAGCGTTAGGGTTAGGGTTTGTGATAGGCTTAGATTTAGGGTGTGAGTTTGTGTTAGGGTTATGGTTATGGTTCGGTTTAGGGTTCATGTTAGAGTTACAGTTAGAGTTAGTTTTAGTGTTATTGTAGGTTGACATTTAGGGCTAGGGTTAGTGATAAGGTTAGAATTAGGTTTAGGGTTAGGGTTAAAGTTAGGTTGAGAGTTAGTGTTAGCCTTAGGGTTAGACTACGTTTTAGGCTTAGGGTTACTTTTATGGTAAGGTCTAGAGTGAGTTTTAGTGTTAGGATTAGTGTTAGTTATAGGGTTAGTGTTAGAGTTAGGGTTAGGGTTAGGGTTAGGATTATGTTTAGGTTTAGTGTTAAGTTTAGGTTTAGGGTTAGGGTTAGTGTTAGGGTTAAAGTTAGGGTTACGGGTAGGTTTTTATTAGGGTTAGTGCTGATATTAGGAAGTATGTTAGGCTTAGGTTTACAGTTAGATTTAGGTTTGCTGTTTGGGTTAATTTTACAGTTATGGTTAGCGTTAGGTTTAGTTTTAGGGTTAAGGTTAGGGTTTGAGTTAGGTTTAGAGTTAGTGGTAGGTTTAGGGTTAGGGTTATGGTTCATGTTAGGGTTAGGTTTAGGTTTAGGTTTAGGGTAAGTGTTAGTTTTCGTGATAGGCTTAGTTTTAGTGTTAGGATTAGGGTTAGGCATAGGATTAGGTATTAAGGTTAGTAATAGATTTTGGATTAGGGTTAGTGTTGGAGTTTTGGTAAAGTTTAGGGTTAGTGTTCTGGTTCTGGTTAGGGTAGGTTTAAGTATAGATTTAGGGTTAAGATTAGGGTTAGGTTTAGTGTTATTAAGAGTTAGGTTTTGGGTTAGTTTTCTGGTTAGGATTATGGTTAATATTAGAGTTAGGCTTAGGATTAGGGTAAGGGTTAGGTTAGTTTTATTATTATTGATAGGGTTAGGGTTAGTGTTATGGTTAGGGTTACTTTTAGGGTTATTATTCAGGATATGTTAGGTTTAGGGTTAGTTTAAGGGTTAGGGTTAGGTTTGGTGTTAGTGTAAGGTTTAAGGTTAGTGTTAGGATTATGTTTAGTTTTAGGGTTAGCTTAAGTGTTAGTGTTAGGGTTACCCTTAGGAGAGTGTTAGGGTTAGGGATAGGTTTAGGCTTATGACTAAGTTTAGGTTTAGGGTTAGTGTTACAGTGATGGTTAGGGTTAGGATTTGGGTTCATTTTAGGGTTAGGGTCAGGGTTATATTTTGGGTTAGTTTTAGGGTTAGGGTTAGGGTTCGCGCCAGGGTTAGTGGTAGTTTTAAAGTAAGGGTTAGGGTAAGGGTTAGGGTTAGTGTTAGAATAAGTGTTCATGTGAGGGATATTGTTTGTGTTAGGATAAGGTGTAGGGTTAGGAATAGGTTTGTGTTAGGTTTAGGGTTTGTGTTAGGTTTAGGGTTACAGTTACGGTTAGGATTAGGGTTAGTCTTGTTGTCTGAGTTAGTGTTAGGTTTAGGGTTAGGGTTAGTGCAAGTGTTAGGGTTAGGTTTAGGATTAGGGTTAGGGATAGGAATGAATTTAGGGTTAAATATAGGTTTATGGTTAGTGTTTGGGTTAGAGATAGGGTTAGCATTAGGGTTAGGTTTAGTTCTAGGTTTAGGCTTAGTGCTAGGTTTAGGTTTAGTGTTAGGGTTAGGTTTAGGGTTAGGGTTATTTTAGGGTAAGTTTTAGGGTTATGGTAAGGTTTAGGGTTAGAGTTAGAGTTGGGGTTTGTGTTAATGTTAGGATTAGTGTTAGGGTTAGGTTTAGTGTTAGTGTTTGGATTAGTGTTAGGTTTAGTGTTTTTGTTAGGGTTAGGCTTTTTGTTATTTTTTGGGTTAGGATTACCGTTTGGTTTAGGTTTAGTTTTGGGTTCTGGGTTAGTGTTATGGTTATTGTTAGGCTTAGTGTTAGGTTTAAGTTTAGTGTTTTTGTTAGTGTTACTGTTAGGGTTATTGTTAGGGTAACTGTTAAGATTAGGGTTAGGTTTAGGGTTAGGTTTAGGGTTAGTGTTAGGTGTAGGGTTAGGTTAAATGTTAGTGAAAGGGTTAGTGTTAGGTTTATGGTTAGGGTAGTGTTAGTGTTAGGTTTACATCAGGTTTAGATTTAGGGCTTAAGTTAGGTTTTGTGTTAGGATTTCGTTATGTTTAGGGTTGGTGTTAGGGTTAGGGTTAGTGTTAATTTTAGGGTTATAGTTAAAGTTAGATTTAGGGTTAGTGTTTGGTTAGTGGTAGGATTAGAATTATGGTTAGGGTTAGGGTACGGTTACAGTTAGGGGTAGGCTTAGATTTAAATAAGTGTTAGAATTAGGGTTAGAGTTATGTTAATGATTAATGTTAGGGTTAGTTTAGGTTAGGGTTAGGTTTAGGGTGAGGTGTAGGGTTAGTGTTAGTGTTAGGGTTATGGTTATGGTTAGGTTTAGGGTTATTGTAAGTGTTAGGTATAAGGTTAGGTTTATGGTTAGGTTTGGGTTAATGTAAGGGATATGGTTAGGTTTAGTGTTTGCATTAAGGTTAGGGTTAGGGTTTGTGTTAGGTTTATGGTTAGGGTTAGGTATAGGGTTACAGTTACAGTTAGGATTAGGGTTAGTGTTGGGGTCTGAGTTAGTGTTAGGTTTAGGTTTAGTGTTAGGGTAAATGTTAGGATTAGGGATAGAATTAAGTTTAGGGTTAGGAATAATTTTAGGGTTAGAGATAGGCTTATGGTTAGTGTTAGAGTTAGATTTAGTGTTAGCATTAGGTTAGGTTTAGTGCTAGGCTTGGGTTTAGTGTTAGGTTTAGGTTTAGGGTTCGGGTTATTTTTAGGGTAAGTGTTAGGGTTAGGGTAAGGTTTATGGTTAGAGTTAGAATTAGGGTTTGTGTTAGTTTTAGGGTTATGGTTAGTGTTAGTGTTTGGATTAGTGTAAGGTTTACGGTCTGTGTTAGGGTTAGGCTTTAGGTTAGGTTTAGGGTTAGGGTTACGGTTATGTTTAGGTTTAGTTTAGAGGTCTGTGTTAGTGTTAGGGTTAGGGTTAGGCTTAGTGTTAAGTTTAAGGTTAGGGTTTGTGTTAGTGTTACTGTTAGGGTTAGTGTAAGTGTAACTGTTAAAATTAGGGTTAGGTTTAGGGTTAGTGTTAGGTGTAGGGGTAGGTTTAAGGTTAGTCAAAAGTTTAGATTTAGGTTTAGGGTTAGGGTTAGGGTTAGTGTTAGGGTTTGGGTTAGGTTTAGGGTTATGTTAGGTTAAGGTTAGGATTATGGTTATGGTTAGTTTTAAAATTAGGAGTAGGTTTAAGGTTAGTGTTAGGGTTCAGGTTATGGCTTGTGTTAGTGTTAGGGTTTGTGTTAGAATTATTGTTAGGGTTACTGTTAGGGTAACGGTTAGGAATAGGGTTAGGTTTAGGGTTATTGTTATGGTTAGGTGTAGGGTTAGGGTTAGGGTTAGTGATAGGGTTAGGTTTGTGTTAGGGTTAGTTTATGTGTTAGGGTAAGGAATACGTTTAGGTTAGGGTTAGTGTTAGGTAAGGGTTAAGCCTTGGTTTAAAATTAGTGTTAGGTTTAGGGTTACATTTAGGTTTATCATTATTGTTAGGGTTAGTGTTGGGTTAAAGTTAGGTTTAGGGTGAGGTTTAGGGTTAGTTTTAGTGTTGTGATTATGGATATGGTTAGTGTTTGTTTTAAGTTTAGGTTTAGGTTTAGTGTTAGGTTTAGGCTTAGGTTTAGAGTTAGTGTTAGGGTTAAAGTGAAGGTTAGATTTAGGGTTAGTTTTTTGTTTAAAGTTAGGGTTTGGGTTCATTTTCGTGTTAGGTTTAGGTTTAGGTTTCTGTTCAGGGTTAAGTTTACACACAGGATTTTGTTTAGGGTTCGGGTCTGTGTTAGTGTTACGATTAGGTTTAGGGTTAGCGTTAGTGATAGTGTTAAGGTTAGGGGTTGTGTTAGTGTTAGTGTTAGGGTTAGTGTTTGGGTAATGGTTAGGGTTAGGGTTAGTGTTAGTTGCAGGTTTAGGGTAGGTGTTAGTGATAGGGCAAGTTTTAGAATAAGGGTTATGTTTAGTGTTAGGCTTAGGGTTAGGTTTTGTGGTAGTGATAGATTTATATTTGAAGATAGGGTTAGTCTTAGAGTTAGAGTTAGTGTTAGGGTTCGTGTTAGGTTTAGGGTTAGCATTAGAGTTAGTTAAATCTTAGGGTTGGGGTTAGGTTAGGGTTCCGGTTATGGTTTGGGTGGATTCGATGTAACGTTAGGATTAATTTAGGGTTAGAGTTAGGATTACGGTAAGTTTTAGGTTTAGAGTTAGATTTAGAGTTATTGTTAGTTTTAGTGTTAGGATTAGTGTTAGAGTCATCGCTAGGGATAGGGTTAGGTTTAGTGTTAGGTTCAGGTTTGGTTTAGGGTTTGTTTAAGGGTTATGGTTAGAGTTAGGGTTCGTGTTAGGGGTAGGGTTAGAGTTAGTGTTAAGTTTAGGTTTAGGGTAAGAGTTTGGTTTAGTGTTAGGTTAGGGTTAGGTTTAGAGTGAGATTCAGGGTTAGCGTTAGTGTTAGGGTTATGTTTAGGGTCAGTGTTAGTGTCAGTGTTAGGATTAGGGTTAGTATTATTTTAGGTGTAGGGTTAGGTTTAGTGTTAGGGATTAGGTTAGATTTAAAAGTAGGGTTAGGGATAGTATTAAGGTTAGTTATAGAATAAGGGTTAAGTTTATTGTTAGGTTTAGGGTTAGGTTTTGTGTTTGTGTTAGGGTAAGTGTTAGCTTTAGCTTTAGGGTGAGGTATAGGGTAAGTATTAGGGTTATTCTTAGGGTTAGGGTTAGGGGTTTTAGTAGGGTTACGGTTAGGTTTAGGGTTATTGTTAGGGTAAGGTTTCATGTTTGGGTTAGGGTTAGGGTTAGTGTTAGGTTTAGGTTTAGGGTTAGTGTTAGTGTTAGGTTTAGGTTTAGGGTTAGTGTTAGGGTTAGGATTATGGTTACTGTTAGTATTATGGTTTGAGTTAGGTTTAGGGTTAGTGTTAGAGTTAGGGCTAGGGTTAGATTTAGGGTTAGGTTTATGGTTAGTTTTGGAGTAAGTGTTAAGTTTAGGGTTATTATGGTTAGAGTGAAGTTTAGGTTTCGGTTTAGGGTTAGGTTTAGGATAAGGTTTATTTTGTGTTAGGGTTTGTTTTAGGATTAGGGTTTGATTTAGTGTTAGGGTAACTGTTAATTTTAGGGTTAGAGTTAGGGTTACAGTTTGTGTTAGGTTTAGTGTTAGGTTTAGGGTTTGCTTTAAGGTTCGGGTTAGTGTTAGGGTTCAGTTTAGGTTGTGTGTCAGTGTGAGGGTTAGGGTTAGGGTAAGGTAAGGGTTAGGGTAATGATTAGGTTAGGTTAGGGCCAGTTTTATGGTTTGTTTTAGGGTTATGGTTAGATTTAGTGTTAGTATTAGGATTAGGGTTAGATTTACTGTTAAGGTTAGGGTTAGTGTAAGATTTAGGGTTAGGGTTCATCTAAGTGTTAGGTTTAGGTTTAGAATTAGGGTCAGTGTTAGGTTTAGGGTTAGGAAAATTGTTAAGTTTAGGGATAGTTTTAGGGTTAGTGTTAGGGTTAGAGTTAGGGTTAGATTTATGGTTAGGGTTAGCATTAGGGTTAGGGTTAGTTTTAGGGTTAGGGTAAGGGTTAGGATTAGGGTTAGTTTTAAGGCTATTGTTAGGGTTAGGATTAGGGTTAGGTTTAGGTAAGGGTTAGCATTATGGTAAGGTTAGGGTTAGTGTTATTGTTTGGGTTAGGGTTTGGGTTTAGGTTAGGGTTAGGTTTAAGGTTAGGGTTAGAGTTGGTGTTAGTTTTAGGTTAGTGTTAGTTTAAGGGTTAGGGTTAGGTTTAGGGTTAATTTTAGAGTTCATTTTAGGGTTAGTTTTAGGGTTAAGGTTTTGGTTAGGGTTAGGTTTTGGATTAGGGTTCATATTTGAGATTTTTTTAATGTTAGTGATAGTTTTAGGTTTAGATTTAGGGTTAAGGTTAGTGTCCGGGTTAGGGTTTAGTGTTAGGGTTCATGTTAGGGTAATGGTTAGTGTTAGGTTTAGGTTTAGAGTCAGTGTTAGGTTAGGGTTACAGATAGAGTTAGTTTTAGGGTTAGGTTTAGGGGTAGTTTTAGGTTTAGGGATAAGGATAGGTTTAAGGTTAGTGTTAGGAATCATGTTAGGTTTTGCGTTAGAGTGAGGTTTCGGGTTAGAGTTAGCGTTACACGTATGGTTAGGATTCAGGTTAGGGTTAGGTTTAGTGTTAGTGTAAGGATTAAGGTTTGGATTAGAGTTGGATTTAAGTTTAGGTTTATGGTTAAGTTTATTGTTAGGATTATCATTAGATTTAGGTTAAGGTTAGTTTTAGGGGTAGTGTTAGGGTTAAGGTTAGGTTAAGGTTTAAGTTAGGTTTGGGTTTGGGTTAACTTAGGATAGGGTTATGGTGAGCATTAAGTTTTTTGTCACGGTTAGGGTTAGTGTTAGGTTTATGTTTAGGGTTATGGTTAGGGTTAGTTTTAGTGTTAGGGTTATGGTTAGTGTTTTCTTAGGATTAATGTTAAGATTAGGGTTAGGTTTTGTTTTTGGTTAGGGATAGGGTTATTGTTATGGTTACGATTAGAGTTAGAGTTAGTGTTAGTGTTAGGGTTAGGGATAGTGTTAATATTAGGGATAGGTTTAGGGTTAGTGTTAGTGTTAGGGTTATTGTTAGGGTTAGGTTTAGTGTTAAGGTTAGCATTAAGTTTAGGGTTATTTTTTGGGTTAGGGTTAGGGTTATGGTTAGTTTTAGGGTTAAGGTTTTGGTTAGTGTTTCTGTGAAAGTTACTGTTAGGTTTAGGCTTTGTGTTAGGGTTATTTTTAGGTACAGTGTTATGTTTACATTTAGGGTTATCGTTAGGCTTAGGATTAATATTTTGGATAGGATTAGTATTAGATTTAAGTTTAGGGTTAGGGTTAAGCTTATGGATAGTAAGAGGTTTAGAGTTAGTATTAGCGGTAGGGTTAGAATTAGGTTCAGGTGTAGGGTTAGGGTTAGGGTTAGGATTAAGTTTAGGGATAGTGTGAATGTTAGGGATAGATTTAGGGTTAGGCTTAGTGATGGGGTTAGGTTAATTGTTAGGTTTAGTGCTAGGGTTAGCATGAGGTTTAGGGTTAGTGTTTGGGTTAGGATAAGGTTTATGGTTAGTTTTAGGGTTAAGATAGGGTTAGGGTTTGTGTTAAAGTTATGGTAACATTTAGGGTTAGGTTTTGTGTTAGTGTTATGTTTAGATTTAGTGTTACGTTTAGGTTTAGCATTAAGGATAGGTTTAGGATTAATATATTTTGTTAGGGTTATCTTTAGGTTTAGGTTTAAGGTTTTGGTTAGTGTTAGGGATAGGGTGACATTTAGCAATATATTAGCCTTCGGGTTAGGGTTAGGTTTAGGGTTAGGCTCAGGGATAGGGTTAGTGTTACATTTACATTTAGGGTTAGGGTTAGTGTTAGGGTTAAAGTCAGGGTTAGGATTATTGTTAGAGTTAGGGTTAAGATTAATGTTAGAATTTGTGTTAGTATTAGTATTAGTATTAGGGTTAGTGTTATGATTTGGGTTTAGTTTAGGATTGGTGTTTGGGTTAGTATTAGGGTAATGGTTAGGGCTAGGTTTAAGTTTAGGGTTAGTGTTAGGATTAGGGTTAGATTTTGAGTTAGGTTTGTGATTAGTAGTAGGGTTTTATTTAGCTCTCGTGTTAGTGTTAGGTTTAGGTTTAGTTATAAGTCTAGTGTCAAAGATAGTGTTAGGTTTTGGGTTAGTGTTCAGGCTAGGGGTAGTTTTAGGGTTAGTTTTAGTGTTGGGTTAGTGTTACTTCTAGCTTTAGTGTTATGGTTAGGGTAAGGGTTAGGGTTAGGTTTAGTGATAGGGTTAGTGTTAGAGTTAGAGTTAATGTTAGCATAAGGTTTAGGGTTAGGCTTAGGGTTCTGGTTAGGCTTAGGTTTAGTTTCAGATTTAGGGTTAGAGTTAGCGTTTGTGTTATTGTTAGGGTTAGGTTTAGGGTTTATGTTATTTCAGGGTTAGGGTTAGAGTTTCAGTTAAGTTTAGGGTTAGCTTAGTGTTAGGATTAGGGTTGGGTTAGTGTTACGGTTAGGGTTATGGTTAATTTTAGTGTTAGTGTTAGTGTTAGGGTTAGGATTAGCATTAGTGTTAGGTTTAGGGTTTGGTTTAGGCTTAGGGTTAGTGATTGAGTTAGGGTTGGGATTAGGTTTAGTGTTAGGATTAGGGTTAGGGTTAGGTAAGTGTTAGGGTTAGGGTTAGTTTAGGGTTAAGGTTATTGCTTTGTTTAGGGTTTGTGTTAGGGTTACTTTTAGGGTTAGATTTATTCTTTGGGTTAGGGTTAGGTTTCGTGATAGGGTTAGTGTTAGGTTTAAGTTTAGTGTCAGGTTTAGCATTAGGGTTAGGGTTAGTGTTAGGTTTAGGGTTAGTTACAGGGTTAATGTTAGGGTTACGATTAGTATTAGTGTTAGGGTTGTGGTTAGGTTTAGGGTTTGGTTTATGGTTAGTGTTAGGTTTAGGGTTACTGTAGATTTAGGATAACGGTTAGGTTAGTGATAGAATTAGGGTTATGGTTTGGTTTATGTTTCATGTTAGAATTAAGGTTAGAATTAATGTGAGGGTTTGGGTTAGGATTAGGTGTAGGGTTAGTGTTAGTTTTAGGGTTATGTTTAGGATTAATGTTAGTAATAGTGTTAGTGTTAGGATTAGGGTTAGGGTTCAATTTAGGGTTAGGGTTAGTGTTAGCTTTAGGTTTAGTGTTAAAGTTAGTGTTAGTGTTAGGGTTACAGTTAGGGTTAGGTATAGTGTTAGGTTTAGGGATATGTTGAAATATAATGTTAGGTTTAGGGTTAAAGTTACTTTTAGTGTTATGGTTAGGGTTAGAATTAGGATTAGGTTTAATGTTAGGGTTAGGGTTAATTTTAGCTTTAGTTTTATGGTTAGTGTTTGGTTATGGTTATCATTCGGTAAGGGTTAGGTTTAGGGTTAGGGTTGGGTTAGGTTTAGGGTTAGCATTTGCATTAGGATGTGTTAGGGTTAGTATTAGTCATAGGATTATGGTTAGGTGTAGGAATAGGGATATGGTGAAAGTTTGTGTAAGCATAAGCGTTAGGGTTAGGTTTGAAATTAGTGTTAGTGTTAGTTTAGGGTAAGTGTTATGGTTAGGGTAAGTTTAAGGGTTAGTGTTAGGGTTACGTTTAGTGTTAGGATTAGTTTTTCATTAGGGTTAGGGTAGGGTTAGGGTTAGGGTTTGGTTTAGGGTTAGGGTTTGGTTTAGGTTTAAGGTTAGGTTTAGTATTAAAATTTGCATTAGGGTTAGGGTTAGTGTTATAATTAGGTTAGGGTTGGTTTTAGGCTTAGTTTTAGTGTCAGTGTTAGGATTAGGGTTACAGTTCGAAATAGGGTTAGGTTTAGGGTTAGGGTTAATGTTAGTGTTATGGTTAATTTTATGGTTAGGGTGAGTGTTAGGGTTAGGGTAGGGTTAGAGTCATTTTAAGGGTTAGGTTTAGGGTTAGTGTCAGGTGTAGGTATAGGGTTAGGTTAATGTTAGTGTTATGGTTAGGGTTCGTGTTAGGGACAGTGTTAGGGTGAGAGTTTTAGGGTTAGTTTTCGGTTTAGGTTTAGGCTTAGTTTTAGCTTTAGTTTTATGGATAGTGATAGGGTTAGTTTTATGTTTAGGTATTGGTTAGGGTTATTGTTGGTTAGATTTAGGGTTATGGTTTGTGTTAGGGTTAGAGTTTGGGTTAGGGTTACAGTTAAGTGTAGGGTTACAGTTAGAGTTAGGATTAGTGTTTGGGTTAGAGTTAGGGTTAGGTTTACAAATAGTGTTAGGTTAGCATTATGGTTAGGGTTAGGATAAGTTCAAGATTTAATGATAGGGATAGGGTTAATTTTAGGGTTACAGTTAGGGTTAGGGTAATTGCTCAGGTTAGTGTTAGGGTAAGGTTGAGGTTTAGGGTTAGGGTTAAACTTAGTTTTAAGGTTAGGTTTAGTTTTAGGGTTAGCATTAGGGTGAGTGTCAGGGTTAAGGTTATGGTTAGGTTTAGGTTTAGTGTTAGTTTTATTGTTTGGCATAGGGTTAGTGTTAGGATTAGGTTTATGTTAAGGGTTAGGGTTAGTGTTACATTTAGGGTTCGTGTTAGGGTTTATGGTTAGGATTAGATTTAGGGTTAGGGTTTATGTTAGGGTTACGGTTAGGGTTAGGGTTTATATTAGGGTTACGCTTAGGTTTAGGATTACTATTAGGGTTAGGTTTAGGTTTAGGGTTAGGTTATTCTTTAGGTTATGGTTAGGGTTATGTTTAAAATTAGTGTTTATGTTATATTTAGGGTTAGGATTAGGTTTAGGGTTAGGTTTAGGGTTCAGGTTTTATTTAGTTTTAGGGTTTGTGTTAGTATTTGGGTTAGAGTTAGGGTTTGGGTTAGGATTAGGGTAATTGATGGGGTTGAGGTTAGTGATCGTGTTAAGGGTAAGATAAGGTTTAGGGTTTGGTTTAGTGATAGGGATTTGTTTAGTGTTAAGTTTAGGGATAGGTTTAGGATTAGGTTTAGTTTTAGTGTTATGGTTAGGGTTAGTGTCATGGTTAGGTTGAGGGTTAGTGTTAGGTTTAGGGTTATGGTTAGATTTAGTGTTAGGTAATGGTTAGGTTTATTTTTAGGTTTCTTGTTAGGGTTACGATTAGTTTTAGAGTTAAGATTAGGGTTATGGTTAGTGTTAGGTTTAGGGTTATAGTTTGTTAGGGTTAGGTTTAGGTATAGGATTTGTGTTAAGGTTAGGGTTAGAATTAAGATTATGGTTAGGGTTGTGCTAGGATTAGTGTAAATTTAAGGTTAGGGTTAAGTGTCAGGTTAGTGTTAGGGTTTGGGTTAGTGTTAGCATTAAAGTTAAGTTTAAGCTTAATGTTAGTATTATGGTTAGGGTTAGTGTTAGGGTTAGAGTTAGATATAGAGTTAAGGTTAGGCTTAGGGTTAGTGATTGGTTTAAGGTTAGGTTTATGGTTAAAGTTAGGGTAGGTTTTGGGTAGGTAAGGGTAAGGGTCAGGGTTTGGTTAGGTTTATTTTATGATTTCGTTTAGGGATCGTGTTTGGGTTAGCATTAGGGTTAGGGTTACATTTAGGGTTACGATTAGAGATAGGGTTAGTTTTAGGGTTAGTGTTAGGGTTAGGATTAGGGATAGTTTCATGTTATGGTTAGGGTTAGGCTTAGGATTTGTGTTAGGTTAGCATTAGGGTTAGGTTTAAAGTTAGGGTTAGGGTTAGTGTTAGGTTTAGCTTTAGGTTTAGGTTTAGGGTCAGGGTTAGTGTTAAGGTTAACGTTATGGTTATTCTTAAGGTTATAGTTAGAATTAGGGTTAGCATATGGGTTAGTGTTAGGGTTAGGTTTACGTTTAGTGTTAGGGTTAGTTTTACGGTTACTGTTAGGGTAGGGTTTGGTTAGGGTTTGGGTTACAGTCAGGGTTAGGCTTAGGGTTAGAATAAGTGTTAAGGTTAGGGTTAGGGTTAGGGTTATGGTTAGTGTTTGGGATAGGGTTAGGTTTAGGGTAAGGAATGCATTAGGGTTAGATTAGGATATGGGTTATGGTTTGGGATAGAGTTTTTGTTAGGTATGTGTAAGAGTTATTGTTAGTGTTAGGATTAGTGTTAGGGTTAAAGTTAGGGTTAGTGTTAGTGTTAGGGTTAGGGTTAGGGTTTGGGTAAGGGTTAGGTTTAGTGGTATGTTTGGGTTACAATTTGTATTAGGGTTAGGGTTAGTGTTAGTGTTAGGTTTAGGATTAGGTTTGGTGTTAGGTAAGTATTAGCATTTGGGTTACATTATGGTTAGGTTTAAGCTTATGAATAGGGTTGAGTTTAGAATTAACATTAGGGTTAGGGTTACTGTTAGGTTTAGTGTTTATGTTTGGGTTACGGTTATGGTTAGGGTTAGAATCTGTGTTATGGTCAATGTTAGGTTTTTTGATATGGTTAGGCTTAGGGTTAGGGTTAGGGTTAGTGTTACAATTTTTGTCGGGATTAGGGTTTGAATTAGATTTTGGGTTATGGTTGGGATAGGTTTAGAGTTAGTGTTAGGTTTAGTTTTAAGGTTAGGGTGAGGTTTATGTTTAGCATTAGGGTTAGGGTTAGTGTTAGGTTTAGTGTTCAGGTTAGGATTACTTTTTGGGTTAGCTTTAGGTTTAATTTCAGGGTTAGGGTTAGGGTTTTGGTTAGGTTTTGGGTTAGGGTTAGAGTTATGGTTAGGTTTTTGGTTATGCTTAGGGTTAGTGGTAGGGTTAGGTTTATGGTTCGTGTTAAATGTAGGGTTAGGTTTATGGTTAGGGTTAGTGTTAGGGTTAGATTTAGGGTTACGATTAGGGATAGTTTTAAGTTTAGGGATAAGTGTAGGGTTAGGGTTACTTTTAGGGTTAGGGTTAGGGTTAGGATTAGGGTTAGTGTTAGGATTAGGGTTAGAATTATGGTTAGTGTAAGGGTACAGTTAGAATTAGGGTTAGGGTTAGTGTTAGGTTTATTATTTGGTTCAGTGTTAGGGTTCGTTTTAGAGTTATGGTAGGCTTAGGGTTACTGTTATGGTTAGTGTTAGGGTTCGGGTTATGGTTTGTGTTAGGGTTAATGTTGGGTTTAGGGTTAGTGTTAAATTTAGGCTTAGGGATACAGTGAGTATTATGGTTAGGTTAGTTTAGTTTATTTTTAGTGTTATCTTTAGATTTTGGTTAAGGTTAGATTTAAAATTAGGATTACGGTTAGTATTATGGATAGTGTTATTTTTGAGGTTAGGGTTAGTGGTAGGATTAGGGTTAGGTTTAGTGTTATGGTTAGGTTTAGTGTTGGTCTAGGTAAACGTTAGGGTTTGGGTTGGGGTAGTGTTAGGGTTATGGGTTTTTATTTAGACTTAGGGTTATGTTTAAATTTTGTATTAGGGTTAGGGTTAGGTTAGGGTTACCATTGAGGTTAGAATTACAGTTAGAGTTAGGATTAGGGTTAGCTTTAGGGTTACTTTTAGGGTTATTGGTAGAATTAGTGTTTGTTTTAGGGTTAGGGCTAATGTTAGGGTTAGGCTAGGGTTAGGGTTAGGATTAGGGTTAGTGTTACAGTTACAGTACATGTTAAAGTTATGGTTAGTGTTAGGATAAAAGTTATGGTTAGGGTTAGGTTAGGGTTTGGGTTAGGGTTAGGTTAGGGTTAGGGTTATGGTTACAGTTCATGTTAAATTAGGGTGAGTGTTAGTGTTAGTTTTAGGGTTAGGGTTAGTGTTAGGGTTATGGTTAAGTTGAGCATTTGTGCTTAGGTTAGAGTTATACTTATGTTTAGGGTTCATGTTAGGGTTAGAGTTAGGTACAGTGGTTGGTTTACGGTTAGGGTTAGGGTGAGATTTAGTGTTAGGATCATTATTAGGGTTAGTGTTTGGTTTAGGGTTAGCCTTAATATTAGGGTTAGGTATAGTGATAGGGTTTATATTTATGGTTAGGTTTATTTTAGCTTCAGGGTTCGTGTTAGAATTTGGGTTAGGGTTAATGTTAGTGTCAGGTATAGTGTAAACGTTATTATTAATGATCAGTTTAGGGTTGGTTTTAGGGTTAGGGTTAGTGTCAGTGTTAGGGATAAGGTTAAGGTTAGTGTTAGGGTTAGTGCTAAGGTTAGGGTTAGGGTTACTGTTAGGTTTAGAATTACGGTTACAGATAGAATTAGTGTTAGTGTTAGGATTAGTGTTAGGATTAGGGTTAAGTTTAGGTTTAGGGTTAGTTTTAGAATTAGTGTTAGGGTTTGTGTTAGGGTGAAGGTTAGAGTTAGGGTTAACGTTATGGTTAGGGTTCAGTTTAGGGTTAGGATTGGGTTAGTGTTCAGTTTAAGGTTAGGGTTAGGTTAAAGGTTTATATTAGGGTTAGATTTAGGTTTAGGTTTAGGGTTAAGTGTATCATTAGTTTTATCTTTAGATTTAGGTTAATGTTAGTTTTAGAGTTAGTGTTAGGGTTAGCATAAGGTAAGATTTAGGTAAGGGTTAGGTTGTGGTTAGGGTTATGATTAGCATTAACTTTTGTGTTAGGTTTAGGGTTAGGTTAGGGTTAGGGTAAGGGTTAGGGTTAGTGTTTGTGTTAGGGTTCGTGTTAGGGGTTTGGTTAAGTTTTGTGTTAGGGTTAAGAATAGGGTTAGGTTTAAGTTTAGGATTAGGGATAGAGTTAGTGATATAATTAGAATTAGTGTTTGTGATAGGGTTATGGTTAGGATTAAGGATAGTTGAAATGTTAGGGATAGATTCAGGTTTAGGGTTAGTGTTAGGGTTAGGGTTAGGTTTAGTGTTATGGTTAGGGTTAGAGTTAAGTTTAGGGTTAATGAAAGTGTTAGGGTTAGGGTTAGTGTTAGGGTGAGTGGTTAGGATTATGGTTAGGGTTAGGGTTAGTGTTAGGGTTAAATTTAGGTTTAAGGTTAGTGTTAGATTTAGGTTTACAGTTAGTGTTAGTATTAGGGTTATGGTTAGATCACGGTTCCTGTTAGATTTTCGATTAGGTTTAGGGTTAGGGTTAGGTTTCTCATTAGCGGTATGTTTAGGGTTAGTGTTAGGTTTAGGTTTAGGGTTAACGTTAATGTTAAGGTTAGGTTGACGTTAAGATTAATGTTTTGTGTTAGGTTTAGTTTTAGTGTTAGGGTTAGGGTTAGGGATAGGATGAGTTTTGGGGTTACTATTAACGGTTGGCTTAAGGTTAGGTTTAGGGTTAGGGTTAGAGTTAGTGTTAGGTTTAAGATTAGTCATAGGGTTGGTGTGAGGTTTAGGGTTAGGTTTAGGTTTACCTTTGGGGTTTGGGTTAGGGTTGTTGTTTGGGTTAGTAGTAGGGTTAAGATTAGGGTTGGTTAAAATTAGTGTTTTGGTTAGGGTTAGAATTTGGCTTTGCTTTAGGGTTGTTTGTAGGGTTAGGTTTTAGGATTCTTGTTTGGGATTGGTTTAGGTTTAGGGTTAGGGGGAGGTTTAGTGTTAGGGTTAGGATTAGTGATAGTGTTAAGGTTAGGGCTAGGTTTAGGGTTAGGGTTATTGTTAGAGTTAGGGTTAGATTTAGGTTTAGTGTTACAGTGAAGGTTGGGATTAGGTTTAGTGTTAGTGACAGGGTTAGTATTATGGTTAGTGTTAGTTTTAGGGTAAGGATTAGGGTTAGGGTATGGTTCAGGTTAGTCTTAGGTTAAGGTTTAGCGATAGGTTAGGGTTAGGAATAGTTCATTAAGTTTTATGTTAGGGTTAGGTTTTGTTTTATGGTCAGGTTTAGGGTTGGGGTTTTAGTTATTTTTTTTTTTTATTTTTTTTTTTAATTTTTTATTGTGGGTTGTTCAAAACATTACAAATTTCTTGACATATCATATTCCACACTTTGATTCAAGTGGGTTATGAACTCCCACCTTCACCCCATACACAGATTGCAGAATCACATCAGTTACACATCCATTGATTTACAAATTGCCATACTAGTGTCTGTTGTGCTCCACTGCCTTTCCCATCCTCCACCCTCCCCCCTCCCCACCTCTCCCCTCCCCTCCCCTCCTCTCTCTCTACCTCCTCCACTGTATAACCCTGAGGGTCTCCTTCCATTACCATGCAATTTCCCTTCTCTCTCCCTTTCCCTCCCACCTCTCATCCCTGTTAAATGTTAATCTTCTTCTCCTGTTCTTCGTCCCTACACTGTTCTTAGTTACTCTCCTTATATCAAAGAAGACATTTGGCATTTGTTTTTTAGGGATTGGCTAGCTTCACTTAGCATAATCTGCTCTAATGCCATCCATTTCCCTGTAAATTCTATGATTTTGTCATTTTTTAATGCAGAGTAATACTCCATTGTGTATAAATGCCACATTTTTTTTTATCCATTCGTCTATTGAAGGGCATCTAGGTTGGTTCCACAGTCTTGCTATTGTGAACTGTGCTGCTATGAACATCGATGTAGCAGTGTCCCTGTAGCATGCTCTTTTTAGGTCTTTAGGGAATAGACCAAGAAGGGGAATAGCTGGGTCAAATGGTGGCTCCATTCCCAGCTTTCCAAGAAATCTCCATACTGCTTTCCAAATTGGCTGCACCAATCTGCAGTCCCACCAGCAATGTACAAGTGTACCCTTTTCCCCACATCCTCGCCAGCACTTGTTGTTGTTTGACTTCCTAATGGCTGACAATCTTACTGGGGTGAGATGGTATCTTAGGGTGGTTTTGATTTGCATTTCTCTGACAGCTAGAGATGTTGAGCATTTTTTCATGTACTTGTTGATTGACTGTATGTCCTCCTCTGAGAAGTGTCTGTTCAGGTCCTTGGCCCATTTGTTGATTGGGTTGTTTGTTTTCTTATTGTCTAATTTTTTGAGTTCTTTGTATACTCTGGATATTAGGGCTCTATCTGAAGTGTGAGGAGTAAAGATTTGTTCCCAGGGTGTAGGCTCCCTATTTACCTCTCTTATTGTTTCTTTTGCTGAGAAAAAACTTTTTAGTTTGAGTAAGTCCCATTTGTTGATTCTAGTTATTAAATTTTGTGCTATGGGTGTCCTATTGAGGAATTTGGAGCCCGACCCCACCGACTGTAGATCGTAGCCAACTTTTTCTTCTATCAGACGGCGCGTCTCTGATTTGATATCAAGCTCCTTGATCCATTTTGAATTCACTTTTGTGCATGGCGAGAGAAAGGGATTCAGTTTTTACAAAACCTTTAAAGAAGAACTAATACCAATACTTTTCAAGCTACTTCAGGAAATAGAAAAGGAGGGAGAACTTCCAAATTCATTCTATGAGGCCAACATCACCCTGATACCTAAACCAGACAAAGACACTTCAAAGAAAGAAAACTACAGACCAATATCTCTAATGAACCTAGATGCAAAAATCCTCAATAAAATTCTGGCGAATCGGATACAAAAACATATCAAAAAAATTGTACACCATGATCAAGTAGGATTCATCCCTGGGATGCAAGGCTGGTTCAATATACGGAAATCAATAAATGTTATTCACCACATCAATAGACTTAAAAATAAGAACCATATGATCATCTCGATAGATGCGGAAAAAGCATTTGACAAAGTACAGCATCCCTTTATGTTCAAAACTCTAGAAAAACTAGGGATAACAGGAACATACCTCAATATTGTAAAAGCAATCTATGCTAAGCCTCAGGCTAGCATCATTATGAATGGAGAAAAACTGAAGGCATTCCCTCTAAAATCTGGAACTAGACAGGGATGCCCTCTGTCTCCACTTCTGTTCAACATAGTTCTCGAAACACTGGCCAGAGCAATTAGACAGACGAAAGAAATTAAAGGCATAAAAATAGGAAAAGAAGAACTTAAATTATCACTATTTGCAGATGATATGATTCTATACCTAGCAGACCCAAAAGGCTCTACAAAGAAACTATTAGAGCTAATAAATGAATTCAGCAAAGTGGCAGGATATAAAATCAACACACATAAATCAAAGGCATTCCTGTATATCAGCGACAAATCCTCTGAATTGGAAATGAGGACAACCACTCCATTCAAAATATCTTCAAAAAAAAATAAAATACTTGGGAATCAACCTAACAAAAGAGGTGAAAGACTTATACAATGAAAACTACAGAACCCTAAAGAGAGAAATAGAAGAAGATCTTAGAAGATGGAAAAATATACCCTGTTCATGGATAGGCAGAACTAACATCATCAAAATGGCGATATTACCAAAAGTTCTCTATAGGTTTAATGCAATGCCAATCAAAATCCCATCGGCATTTCTTGTAGAAATAGAGAAAGCAATCATGAAATTCATATGGAAAAATAAAAGACCCAGAATAGCAAAAACAATGCTAAGCAGGAAGTGTGAATCAGGCGGTATAGCGATACCAGACTTCAAACTATACTACAGAGCAATAGTAACAAAAACAGCATGGTACTGGTACCAAAACAGGCGGGTGGACCAATGGTACAGAATAGAGGACACAGAAACCAATCCACAAAACTACAACTATCTTATATTTGATAAAGGGGCTAAAAGCATGCAATGGAGGAAGGATAGCATCTTCAACAAATGGTGCTGGGGTTTTAGTTATTTTTAGGGTTAGTATAGTGTTAGGGTTAGGGTTTGGGTTAGTGTTACTGTTATGGTTAGTTTTAGTGTTTCATTTAGGGTTAGGGTTAGGGTTAAATTTAGTGTTAGGGTTAGGGATAGTGTTAGGGTTGGAATTAGGTTTAAGTTTAGATTTGGGGTTTTTGACAGGTTTAGTGTTAGGTTCAGGATTAGTGTCACTGTTAGGGTTATGGTTAGTTTTAGGGTTAGGGTTACTCTTGGGGTTAGGCTTAGTGTAGGTTTAGGGTTAGTGTTAGATTATTGAGAGAATTAGGTAAGTTTTTGGTTGGGGTTTTGTGTTAGGATTACATTTAGGGATAGTGTTAGGTTTAGTTTTAGAATTAGGTTTAGGGTTAGTGTTAGTGTTAGGATTAGTTTTAGGGTTATGTTAAGGTTAGGGTTAGTATTCTGTTTAGGTTAAGTGTTAGTTTTGGTGGTAGTGTAAGCATTATGGTTAGGGTTAGGTATATTTTGGGTTTACAGATAGGTTTAACAATAATGTTAGGTTTAGAGATATGGTTAGGTTTAGTGTTAAGAATAGAGTTAGTGTTAGGGTTAGGGTTAGTGTTAGGGTAAGGTTTATTTTAGCATTAGTTTTATGGTTAGTGTTAGGGTTAAGTTTAGGGTTAGGAAAGGGTTAGTGTTAGGATTGGGTTATGTTTAGGGTTATGGTTTGGGTTAGGGTTTGTGTTAGGATTAGGTTTAGGTTTATGTTCAGAATTAGGGTTAGTGTTAGAGATAGAGTTAGGGTTAGGTTTAGAATTAGTGTTAGGGTTAGCATTAGGGTTAGGGTTAGTGCTCAGTTTAGGGTTAGGTTTAGGCTAAAGTTTAGGTTTAGGGTTAGGTTTAGGTTTAAGTTTAGGTTTAGTGTTAGGTTTTTGTGTTAGTGTTAGGGTGAGCATTAGTGTTAGATTTAGGTTATGGTTAGTTTTTGGCTTAGTGTTAGGGTTTGTGTTAGGTTTATTGTTAGTATTAGGTTTTGGGTTAGAGTTCAGATTAGGGTTAGGTTTGGGGTTAGGGTTAGGTTTAGGTTTAGTGTTAACGTTAGTGTTATGGTTATTATTATGGTAAGTGTTAGGTTTAGGGTTAGTATTAGGGTTAGGAATAGGATTAGGGTTAGTGTTAGTGTTAGGGTTAGTATTAAGGTTAGGGTTAAGTTCGTTTTATGGTTAGGGTTAGGGTTAGGGTTAGTGTTAGGGTTAGAGTTAGGGATAGGGTTAGGGTTAGTGTTAGGGTTAGATTTAGGGACAGGGTTAGGGTTAGTGTTAGGGTTAAGTTTAGGATTTGTGTTAGGATTAGGATGAGGGTAAGTGTTATGTTTACGGTTAGGGTATGGTTTAGGTTTAGGGTTAGTTTTAGTGTTTGGTTAGGGTTAGGGATAGGGTTAGGTTATGGATAGTGTGATGGTTATGGATGGGTTTAGGGTTAGTGTTAGGCTTATGTTAGGGTTAGGTTTAGTGATAGGGTTAGGGTTGGGGTTAGGGTTAGTATTTGGGTTAGGGTTAGTTATTGTTAGGGTTTTGTTAGTGTTAGGGTAAGGGTTAAGTTTAGTTTTAGTGTTAGGTTTATGGTTATGGATATAGTTAGTGTTAGTGTTAGGGGTAGGGTTAGTGTTAGGATTATGGTTAAGCTTAGGAGTAGGGTTAGTGTTAAGATGAATGTCATGGCTAGGGTTAGGTTTACGGTTATGGTTAACATTCAGATTAGGTTTAGTGTTAGAGTTAGGGTTAGGTTTGGGTTAGGGTTAGAGTTAATACATATAAAAAATACTAAATAACAGAGAAAAAATTAGGGTTAGGGTTAGTTTTACGTTTAGTATTGGTGTTAGAATAAGTTTTATGGTTATGGTTAATGTTAGGGTTAATTTTAGGGTTAGGTTTAGTTTTACATTTAGGGTTAAGTTTAGGATTAATGTGTAGGTTAGGTTTAGTGTTAGATTTAGTGTCATCATTAGGGTTAGGGTTAGGGATAGGGTGAGGTTTAGGGTTGGCATTAGCGTTTGGGTTAGGGTTAGGTTTAGGGTTAGGTTTAGGTTTATGGTTAGTGTTGGGTTTAAGGTTATGATTAGGGTTAGGGTTAGTGTTTAGGTTAAAGTTAGGGTTAAGGTTAGGGTTATTATTAGGCTTAAGATAAGGTTTACTGTTGGTTTAAGGGTTAGGTTTAGGGTTATGATTACAGTTTTTATTAGGGTTCGATTTTGGGTTAGGTTTATGGTTAGGTTAGTGGTAGGGTTAAATTTGGGGTTAGTGTTAAAATTAGGTTTTGTTTTAGGGTTAGGGTTAGTGTTAGGGTTAGTGTTAGGGTTAGGGTTAGGGATAGTGTTAAGCTTATGGATAGGTTTAGAGTAAGGGTTAGTGTTAGGGTTAGGGTTATGTTTAGTGTTGTGGTTTCTATTAGGGTTAGGTTCAGGATTAGAGATAGGGTTAGTGTTAGGGTTAGTGTTAGTGTTAGGGTAACAGTTAGGTTTAGATTTCTGTTTAGGGTAACATATAGTTTAAGAGTTAAGGTTAGGTGTAGGGTTAGTTTTAGTGTTAGGGTTAAGGTTTGTGTTATGGTTATGGTTAGTGTTAGGATTTCAGTTAAGATTAGGGTTAATTTAGTGTTAGGATTAGGGTTTGGGTTTGTGTTACGGTTAGGGTTAGGGTTAATCTTTTATTTAGGGTTAGGGATATGGTTAATGTTAGTGTTAGGGTTAGGGTTATGTTAGGATTAGCGTTAGTGTTAGGTTTAGGTTTGGGGTTAGGGTTGGGGTTAGGGTTAGTGATAGAGGTAGGGTTCAAATTATGGTTAGTGTTAGTGTTAGGGTTAGGGTTAGGTTAGGGTAGGGTTTATTTTACTGTTAGGTTTTGGTTTTGGTTAGGGTATTTTTTTTTAGGTTTAGGGTGAGGGTTAGAGTTATGGTTATTGTTAGGGTTCGTGTTCGTGTTAGGGTTAGTATTAGTGATAGTGTTAGCGTTAGGTTTACAGTTAGGTTTAAAGTTAGTGTTAGTGTTAGGGTTGGGTTAGGGTTAGATTAAGGTTTAGGTTTAGGTTTAGTGGTTAGGGTTAGTATTAGTGTTAGTGTTAGGGTTATGGTTAGGTTTAGGGTTAGGGTTAGTCTTAAGGTTATGTTTAATGTTGGTTTAGGTTTAAGGTTAGGCTAGTGATAGGGTTAGGGTTAGGGTTAGGATTAGGTTTCGTGTAAGGGTTACGATTAGGGTTAGTTTTTGGTTTAGGGTTAAGATTATGTTTAGGGTTAGGTTTAGGTTTAGGATTTGTGTTAGTAATATGGTTAGGGATAGATTTAATATTAGAATTAGTGTTAGGGTTCCTGCTAGTGTTAGTGTTAGGATTACTGTAAGGGTTAGGTTTAGTGTTAGGGTTAATATTAGTGTTAGAATTGTGGTTAGTGTTAGGTATAGTGTTAGGTTTAGTGATAGGTTTAAGGTTAGTGTTAGGGTTAGGGTTAGTGTTACGGTTATGATTAGGGTTAGGCTTAGTGTTAGGGTTAGTTTTAAGTTTAGTTTTATGGTTATTGTTAGGGTTAGCGTTAGGTTTTGGTAATGGTTAGGGTTAGGGTTGGGTTAGGTTTATGCTCATGGTAATGATTTGGGTTTATGTTCAGGTTGTGGTTAGGTTATGGTTAGGTTATGGCTAGGTGTATGGTTAGAGTTTGGGTTAGGGTTAGGATTAGTGTTAGTGTTAGGCTTAGAATTAGTGTTAGGGTTAGCGTTAGGGTTAGGGTTAGGTGTACGGTTAGGGTAAGTTTAAGGGTTAGAGTTAGGGTTAGCGTTAGTGTTAGTGTTAGGGTTACTGCTAGCTTTAATGTCAGGGCTCAGGTTAAGTTTATGCCTAGGGTAAGATTTAGGTTTCGGGTTAGGTTTAGGTTTAAGGTTTAGTTTAGGGTTAGGGTTAGATTGAGTGTTAGGGTAAGGTTAGGGTGTGTTTTAGGCTTGGTGTTAGGGTTTGTGTTAGGGTTAGGTTTAGTATTAGGATTAGGGTTACAGTTCAGATTAGGGTTAGGTTTAGGGTTAGGGTTAGGAATAGTGTTAGTGTTAGGGTTAGGGTTAGGGTTAGAGTTATGTTAGGGTTTGTGTTAGTGTTACAAATAGGGTTAGGTTTAGTATTAGGTTTAGGGTGAGTGTTAGCATTAGGATTAGTGTTAGGTTTAGGGTTAGGGTTAGTCTTAGTGTTCAGGTTAGTGTTAGGGTTACGGTTAAGCATATTGTGAGGGTTAGGGATAGGTTTAGGATTAGTGTTAGGCTTAGAGTTAGTGTTAATGTTAGGGTTAGGTTTAGGGTTAGTGTTAGGGTGAGGGTTAGGGATAGGGCTAGTGTTAGGTTAGGGATTAGGGTTAGGGTTAGTGTTATGTTTGCATTTATTTTTAAGTTTAAGGTTAGTGTTTCTATTAGGTTAGGGTTAGGGTTAGGGTTAGTGTTAATGTTGGGGGTAGGTTTAGGGTTCGGGTTAATGATAAGTTTAGGGTTACGTTTAGGGTTAGTGTTAGTGATAGGGTTAGGGTTGGTGTTAGGTTTAGTGTTAGGGTTAAAGTTAGGATTAGTGTTAAGTTCAGTGTTAGTTTTAGAGATAGGGTTAAGTTTAGGGTTAGGATTAGGGTAACTGTTAGGATTAGGGTTATGGTTACAGATAGATTTAATTTTAGGTTTTGGTTTAGGGTTGTTAGTGTTAGGGTTTGTGTTTGTGTTAGGGTGAGGGTTAAAATTAGTGTTAGGTTTAGGTTTAGGGTTAGGGTTAGTGTAAGTGTTAGTGTAAGGTTTATTGTTAGGGTTGGGGTTAGGGTTAGGTTTAGGATTGTGTTAGGGTTAAGATTAGGGTTAGGTTTAGGTTTAGTGTTATGACTAGGACTTGAGTTATAATTAGCTTTAAGTTTACATTTAGGGTAATGATATTTTTAGGGTTAGGGTTCAGGTTAAGTTTAGGGTAATGGATAGGTTCGTTTTATGCATAGTGCTAGGATAGCCTGAGGATTAGCATTAGGGTTAGTGTTATGGTTTGGGTAATGTATAAGGATAGAGCTAGGGTTAGGGCTATGTTTATATTTAGAATCAGGGCTAGGGTTAGGGTTAGGTTCTGTTTTAGTGCAAGAATTAATGTTAGGGCTAGGTTTAGGGTAAGGATTAGGGCCAGGTTTAGGGTTCGAGATAGGGTTAAAGCTAGGGTTGTGTCTTGGAAAGGGCTAAGTTTTGGGTTAAGTTGGGCTATTTTTACTGATACGGCTAATGTAAGAACAAAGATTATGATTAGCACTAGTTTTAGGGTTACATTTAAGACTAAGTCTAGTTTTAGGAATAGGTTGAAGTTTAGGGTGATGTTTTTATCTAGGGTTAGTATTAGGGTCAGAGAGTCCCAGTTCATTTTATGGTTAGGGATAGGACTCAAATTAGGGGTAGGATTAGGGCTTGATATAAGGTTAGGATTTGGTTTATGTTAAGGGTTAGTGTTAGTCCTATGGCTCGGGTTTGTTTTATGACTAAAGCTAAAGTTAAGGGTAGTTTATTATTAGTGTTAGTGTTATTGCTACTGATAGGGTGAGTTTAGGCTTAGGAGTAGATTTAGAGTTATGGTTAATTCTAGGGTCAGGGATATGGCTAGTGTTAGAGCTAAGATTAGGGCTAGTGTTTGGGTTATGGTAAAGGATAGGGTTAGACCTAGGAATAGGGCAATGGCAAGTGTTATAGTTAGTTTTAGGGTGAGAGTTTGGGTTAGAGTTAGGGCTAAATTAGGGCTAGAAATAGGTCTAGGGTTAGTGTTAGGCTTAGGACTAGGATTAGGGCTATGTTTATGGTTACATTTAGGGTTAGGTTTAGGTTAGGTTTAGGTTGATTTCCACTTACATTTTCATTTACCCATAGGTGTTAAAATAAAGTGAAACCTTACAATACAAAGTGTTTATGATAGTGAACCATTGAATTGAGAAGAACATACCTTGGGAGCATACTAAGGCTAGATAAAATATGACTCCTGCCCAGTATAAAAGAAATTTGAACAAAACTAACTCTCACTCTAACATTACCTCTAACCCTAGCCCTAGCCATAACACTAAACATAACATTTACCCTAACCTGATTAGAGAACCATTGATTCTAGCATTCCCGCACTTGGAGAGCCTTGTGGGGCAAGTTAAGTGATGAACCTTATGCACCATCAAAGAAATCTGACCAAATAATTATGGGAGTTATTTCAGTACATGTTTTCTCCTAAAGGGCTTTCAGATTAAGTTGTTTTTGCATGATTAAGCATAGGCCTACTTTTACAAGGAAAATACCAGAGTTCCTAGAGAGAACTGATGGAGTGTGTGAAGATTCAAGCAGCTAGCACAAACCCAGTTTGATTTTCAACTCTATTAACTTCCCTGTATAGGTCAAAATGAAGTGAAATCTAAAAATACAAAATGTTCTGACAACAAACCTGTGAACGGAGAAGACCTAAACCTGAGGAACGAGTAAATATAGCTACAAGATAAATCCTGCCAAGTATCAAAGTATTTTGTATAAAACTAACTCTAACTAACTCTAGCTCTAACCCTAGCTTTTTTCCTAACCCTAACATTATTATGAAAACTTTATCTGTAGAATTTCCAAACTTGGGCAGCTAGTGGGGCAAGCTAAGGGATGAATGCTGGGCTGTGTCAAATAAATTTGTCTAAAAAGTTGATGGAGTATATCAGTACATGCCTATTTCCCTGTTATCTCCTAAAGGACTCTTGGATAAAGTGTTTTTTTTTTTTTTTACATGCTTCAGCTTAGGCCTACTGTCACAAAAACAAACCAGAGCCTGCTCACAGAGAATTGATAGAGTGTGAAGATTCAAGCAGCTAGCATGAATGATGTTTGATTTTCAGCTCAATTTCCATTTACCTGTATAGGACCAAATGAACTGAAACCTTACAATACACACTGTTTCTTATAGTGAACCATTGAACCTAGGAGGCCCAAACATGTGGAGTATAGTAAGAATAGGAGAAAAATGAATCCTTCCCAGTATCAAAGAAATTTGAAATAAGTAACTCTAACCCTAATACTAGCTCTAACACTAGCCCTAACACTATCCTTAACAACACAAACCCTAACCATGAAAAACTGATGATCATAAAAGTCCCAAACTTGGGGAGGCCTATTAGGCTAAGCTATCAGATGAGTCCTATGCAGTATCAAATAAATATTACCAAAAAATTAAGGTGGTATTTCAGATCATGCCTATTTCTCTGTTTTCTGCTAAAAGGTTCTCGGATAAAGTTGTTTTTGCCATTTTCATCTTAGGGCTACTTTCACCAGGAACAAACCAGAGAGTTCCCACTGAGAACTGATTCAGAGTTTGAATTTTCAAACAGCTAGCACCAACCCATTTGATTTCAACCTCCATTTCCATTTACCTATATAGGTCAATATGAAGTGAAACCTTAAAATACAGTTTGTCACTGTTAGTGAACCATTGAAATGAGAAGGCCAACCCTGAGGAGCATATTGAGGGTAGGTAAAAGATGACTCCTTTCAAGTATCAAATAAATTTGTACAAAACTTACTCTCACCTTAACACTATATCTAACCCTAGCCCTAACCCTATACCTAACACTAACCCTAACCTGATAACTGAACCATTGAATCTAGAAGCCCACACTTGGAGAGCTTTGTGGGGAAAGCTAAATAATTAATCCTACTCAGTATCAAACAAATCTGACAAAATAATTATGGGAGGAATTTCAGTGCATGCATATTCCCTGCTTTCTCCTAAAGGGCTCTTGGAAAAAGTTGTTTTTGCATGCTTCAGCTTAGGCCTACACTCACAAGGAACATACCAGAGTGTCCCGCACAAAGAATTGAGGGTATGTGTGCAGTTTCAAACAGCTAGCATAAACTCTGTTTGATTTCCAGGTGCATTTATATTTACTCGTATAGGTCAAATTGAAATAAAATGAAAACACTAACTGTTCAGGAAAACAAAGAGTTGAACCAAAAGGCCTACACCTGGGAAACAGAGTAAGGATAGCTAAAGATGAATCCGGGATTGTATCAAAGAAATTTGAATAAAGTAACTCTAAACCTAACACTAACCCTAAACTGAGCCCTAATACTAACCCTAAATTTAACAATAACCATTGCCAAATCCCTAGCTCTAACTCTATCCATTACCATAACTCTAACCCTAACCCTAATGCTAAATGTAGCCCTAAACCTAACATTTACCCTAGACCTGTTCTAACTCAGTCCATTGTCTTAGCCCTAATAAATCAAGCTCCAACCATAACACTTACCCTAAACCTAACCCTAACACTAACACTAGCCTTAACCTTAACCATAATCCTAGCCTTAATCCTAGCCCTAGCCCTAACAAAAGCCCTCATCCAAGCTGTAAACCTAGCTTAATCTTAATCCTCATTGTAACCCTAACCCAAGACCTAATCCTAACCATAAACCTAGCCCTAAACTTAAATCTAAATCTATCCTTTACCATAAACATAACCCTTATCCTAATACTAACCCTAGTTCTAACCCAAACCCTATCACTATCCACAAAACTACCAATTTCCCTAAACCAACCTGAACCCTAAACCTAACCCTATTTTTACCCTAACCCTAACCCTAACTCTAATTTGAGCCGTAACCCTAAACTCAAACCTAAACCAAGCCCTAACACTGACTCTGGCCCAAATAATTCCCTTAGCTCTAAATCTGACTCTTACCCTATACCTAACACTTATAATAGACCTACCCATAAACCTTTCCCTAAATCTATCCCTAAATGTAACCCTATACCTGATGTTAGCTCTAGCCATAATTCTAGCCACACCCCTAACACAAACCCTTATCCAAGCTGTAAACCTAGCATCCTAACCCTCACCCTAACCCTAAACCAAGATATAATCCTAAACATAACACTAGCCCTAACCTTAACTCTAATCTATCCATTACCCTAAACATAACCCTTATCCTAATGATAATCCTAGGACTAAACCTAAACCTATCACTATCCCCAAAACTATCAACAACCCTAAACCTAACCTGAGCCCTAAACCAAACTCCATTTTCACCCTAACCCTAATCCTAACTCTAATCTGAGCTGTAACCCTAAACTCAAATCTAAACCAAGCCCTAACACTGACCCTGGCCCTAATAATTTCCCTAGCTCTAAACCTGATTCTTACCCTATACCTAACCATTACAAAAGACCCAGCCATAAACCTTTCCCTAAAATTATCCCTAATGGTAAGCCTAGACATGACATTAGCCTTAGCCATAATTCTAGCCTTAACCATAACAAAAACTCTAGACCTTATCCTAGCCCTAAACATAACCTTAATTAAAATCCTAACCCAAACTCTAGGCCTAACCCTGACACTAACACTATCCCTATTCTTAGCCCTAATTTAGCTCTATCCATAACCCTAGTCCTAAGACTAACTCTAACTCTCATATTAGACCTTTCATTCATTCTAAACCTTACCTTAACCCTAATCGTAGTCCTAACCCTAGCCCTAACCCTTGCTCTATCCTTTGCCATAGCACTAATCTTAGACAAAACCTAACTCTAAATGGAGCCCTAACCCGAAGACTAAGCCAAAACCTAACATTAGCCCAAACCATAACAATAATCCTAAAACGAGCCTTAACCCTAGCCCTAGCCCTAAAACAAAACCGAGCTATAGCTATAACACTAAACTTTAACTTAAACAAAACCCTAACCTTAAACCTAGCCCTAACCCTAACCCTAATATGAGTTGTAAGTCGAACCCTTAAAGTAACCCTAAACCTGACACTGACCCTAACACTACTAGTTCTAAACATCACCCTAACCCTAAACCTAACCCTGACACTAACTCTAGCCCTAAACCCATAAAACTACCCCTAAACTTCATGCAAGTACTTGAATTAGCCCTATCTCTAATATATCCCTAACTTAACCCAAAACCTTGCCCTAAACCTAGCTTTAACCCTAACCCTGTTTATAACCATAAACCTAGCCCTAAACCGATCTCTAATTCTATCAATTACCATAACCAAAACCATAACCCTAAGGCTAACCCTGGGCATGAACCTAAGCCTATCCCTAATCTTAACCAAATCTATTACCCTGAACCTAACCTGAACCTAAACCTAACCCTATAATTACCCTAGCCAAAACAATAACACTAATTCAAGCCCTAAATTTAAACCTTAACCTATCCCAAACCCTAACCCTAACCTTGACCCTAATAAAAGTTCTAGCTCTAAACTTGAACATAACCCTACACCTAACCCTTACCCTAGACGTAGCCATAATCCTAACGCTAAAACTATCTTTAATCATAATTCTGGACCTGAAATTAGCCCTAGCCCTAATACTAGTCCTAAACCTAAAACAAACACTAGCCATCAGCCTAGCCCTAAACCTAGCTTTAATCATACCCTTAACCCTAAAACTAACTCTAACCCTCACACTAACCCTACCCCTAACCCTAATTCTAGCCATCAACCTACCTATATATCTACCTATAATGCCATCTCTTACCTTAAACTTAAAACTAACCCTAACCCTAACTCTAGGCTTAAGCCAAACAATATACCTAGCCCTAATCCTAGCTCTAATTTATCCCTATCTCTAACCCCATCACTAAACCTGGCCATGAGTTTCACTCTAACTTTCGCCCTATACCTATCCCTAGTTCTTACCCTAACCCTTACCATAACCCTATCCCTCACCATAACCCTAGCCCTAGCCCTAAACCTTGCCCTATTCTTAGTCACAGCCCTATCCCTATATCTAACACTAACTTTAAATGTAACCCTAACCCTAAGCCTAAGATTAACACTTACACTGTCCCTAAACCTAACCCTAGGACTAAAGCAAAACCAAGCAATAGCCCTAACCCTAAACATTAACTTAAACCAAACCTTAACACTAAACATAGACCTATCCCTAGCCCTAATTCGAGTTCTAACACTAACTTTTAAAGTAACACTGACACTGACTCATTTCCTAACACTCAACCTAGCTCTAAACACCACCTTCACCTTAAACTGAACGCTAAGAATAACCCTAACAATAATTCCAGTCCTATCCCTTCCCCTAAAATGAACCCTGACCTGACTCTTATCCTAACCCAAACCCTAGCTATAAACATCACCCTAAACTTAAACCTAACCTAACACTAAACCTAACCATAACACTAAAATTAACCTAAATTTAACCCTAGTTCTTACATTAGCCATGGCCCTAATCATATCTCTAACACAAAAACTAGCCCTAATTCGAGTCCTAAACCTAGATTTAACCCTAACTCCAACCCTAATCATAGCCCTAACCCTAGCTCTAAACCAATAGCTTACCCTAAGTAAAACCCTAAAAATGAGGGTAACCCTTGTTCTATCACTAGTCCTTAGGCTAAATAAAACCCTAACTCTATTAATAGCCCTAACCCTAGCTCTCATTCTAGCTCGAACACTATCTCAAATTCTAACCCTTATCCTGACCCTTATACTGACCCTACCACTCTTCCTAGGTCTAACTCTAACCCTAACTCTAACCCAAAACCTATGGTAATCTTATTCCTAGAGCTAACACTGAAGCTAACTCCCAGCCTAGCCCTAACCATAGCTCAGAAACTAATTCTTATGCTAAACATAACAATAACCTAAGCATATATCTAACCCTCACCCTAACCCTAAATTAAGACCTAATCCTCACCATAACCATAACCCTAGCCTTAACCTTAACTCTAACTGTATCCTTTACCCTAAATATTACCCTTACCCTAATGCTAATGATATGCCTAACCCTAAAGTTATCACTATCCCCCAACTGTAAATTACCCTAAACTTAACCTTAACCCTAAACCAAACCTTATCATTACCCTAATGCTAAGCCTAATGCTAATTCGAGCCCTAACCCTAAACTAAAACCTGAACCAAAGCCCAACACTGACCTGGTATTAATAATTTCCCTAGCTCTAAACCTAACTATTACCCTATACCTTACCCTTACACTAGACTTAGACATAAACTAACCCTAAAATTATCCCTAACCATAAACCTAGACCTGACTTTAGCCCTAGCCATAATCCTAGCCCTAAACCTAGCAAAATCCCTAGTCCTTATCCCAGCCCTAAACATAGCCTTAATTATAACACTAATCCTAACCCTAGGCCTAACACTAACACTAACCATAGCACTAATCTTAGACCTAATTTAGCCCTCTCCCTAACCCTCACCTTAATCCTAGCACAAGGACTAACTCTAACTCTCACCCTTGCCCTAACTATAGTTCTAACCCTATATATTACCGGAAGCCTAATCCTAGCCTGAACAGTAGGTCTCACCCTAGCACTATTCATATCCCTGGCCATAACCCTAGATCTAACCCTAACTCTAAATCTAACCCTAACAATAAGCCTAAGCCTAAACCTAATCCTAGCACTAATGCTAAGGCTAATCCTTAAACTAGCCCTCACCCTAGCCCTAGCACTAAAACAAAACCGAGCCATAGACCTAACCCTAATCCTTAACATAAACCAAGCCCTAATCCTACACCTATCCATAACCCTAGCAATAATTCGAGTCTTAAGCTGAACCATAAAACTAATCCTCACTGTGACTCTGAACTTAACACTAACCCTAGGATTAAGCATTACCCTAACCCTAAACTTAAACCTAACACTAGACATAGTCCTAATCCCTAAAACTAAAATTAGCCCTAATAATAACCCTAGTACTTACATCAGCCATAACCCTAACCCTAGCCCTAACTTAACCCAATTCCTAGCCCTATTCGGAGGCCTAACCCTAGTTTTAACCCTAAACCTAACTCTAACCCTATTACTTGATGTAACCATAAGCCTAGCTGTAACCCTAGCTCTAACCCCATTACCCTAAAGATAACCCTAACGCTAATGCTTACCCTAGGCCTAAACCTAAACCTATACCTAATCTTCACCCTATCCATTAGCCTAAATCTAACCTGAAACCTAAACCTAACTGTATCATTATGCTGATCATAATCTTAATGCTAATTTGAGTCCTAACTTTAAACCTTAACCTATTCAAAACATTAATCGTGACCATTACTCAAATAATACCCTTAGCTCTAAACCTGACTCTAACCCTAAACCTAATGCTTACACAAGGCGTAGCCATAAACTTATCCTAAACTATCTTTAACCATAACCCTAGACCTGAAGTTAGCCCTAACCGTAATCCTAGCCCTAAACCTAGCCTTAATCCTAAACCAAACCATAACCTGAGCCTTAACCCTAATTCTAACCCTCACCCTAGCCCTAAACTTACGTATAACCCCATCCCTTAATACAAACCTAACCATAACCCTAAACATAACCCTAACCCACACGCTAACCCTAGACCTAATACTAACAATAAGACTAGCACTAATCCTAGCACTAATTTTATCCTATCTGAACCCTAACTCTAGCCCTAAGACTAACTATAACTTTTGCCCTAGCCCTACCCCTATTTCTATCCTTGGCCCTATCACAACTCTAGATCTAAACCTAACTCTAAATCTAAACCTAACTCTAAATTTAACTGTAATCATAAGCCAAACCAAACCCTAATACAACCCCTCACCATAATGCTATTTCAAAAACTTGCCCTAGCCATAAAAAATAAAAAACCAAGCCATATCCCTAACCCAAACCCTTAACCTAAACCAAACCCAAACCTTAAACATAGCCCTAACCCTAATTCTAAAAATTACCCTGACCCTGATGCTGACCCTAAAACTAATCCTACCTCTAAGCATCAACCTAACTTAAATTAACCCTAAAACTAGTCCTAGCCTTAACCGTAAATTTAAAACTAGTCTTAATTGTAACAATAGTGCATACAATGGTCATTGTCCTATCCCTAGCATTAACCCTAACACAAATCCTACCCTGGATCCGAGGCCAAAACCTAGCTTTAACCCTAATCTTAACCCTAACACTAGCCCTAAACCTAACCCTAACCCTAGCCCTAACCCTAGCTCTAACCCTATTACTTACCCTAAGCCAAATCTTAACCCAAATGTTAACCCTAGTCCTAACCCTAATCCTTAGTCTAAGTTCAACTCTAACCATATTACTAGTCTTAACCCTAGCCCTCATTCTACCTCTAAACCTTACCCTGACCCTCATCTGACCCTAACAGTAACCCTAGGTCTAATCCTGACCCTAAACCTAAAGCAAAACCTAACACTAGACCTACTGGTAACTCTATACTTATGCCGAAGCCTACACTACAATTAGACCCAAAGCTAATCTTAAATATAGCTATAACTCTAGCCCTAGACCTAAACAAAAACCTAGCACCAGCCCTAACAATAACCCTTAACCTAAACCAAACACTTACCCTATCCCTAGACCTAACCCTAGTCCTAATTCTGGCTTTAACCCTAAACCTAAACCTATCCTGAACACTGACCCTGATCCTAACACTTAAACTAGCTTCAAACCTGCCACTAACCCAAAACCTAGACCTTACACTAGAACTAGCCATAAACCTAAACCTAAAAGTAGCCCTAAACATAACCCTAGATTTTACATTACACATAGTCCTAATGCTAGCCCTAAACCTAACACAAAACTTAGAGCTAATCCTAGGCCTGAACTTAGATCTAAGCATAAACCTAAGCCAAGCCCTAACCCAAAATCTAACTCTAATCATAACCCTCTTCTTAGAACTAACCGTAGCTCAAGCCTAACCCTTGCACTAAACATAACCCTAGCCATATTCTAAATTCTAATCCCAAACCTAGCCCTAAACCTAAACTTAACCCTAGCCCAAACATTAGATCTAACCATATCCATTACCCTAACCCTAATCCTAACCCTAATTAAAACCCTATCCCTAACACTAAACCGAACTATAACCATAATCTTGAACTTAGAACTAAACCTAAACCTAACCCTAGCATTAGCTCTAACTGTAGCTCAAACACTAACCCTTATCCTAACTTAACTATAACCTTAACCTTAAACTAACACCCTAACCCTAACACTTACCCTAAATATAACCCTTGCTTTAAACATCACCCTAACCCTAACACTCAAACTGGCACAAATTATAACACTAGTTCATACATTAGACATAGCCTTATCTCTAGCCCTAACCAAACCCAAAACCTAGCCATTTTTTTAGACTTAACCCTAGTTTTAAACCTAACCCTAACACAAACCTAGCCCTAAACCTTACCCTAACCTTAGCCAGAATCTTGACCATAACCCGAGTTTTAAACTAGCTCTAACCCTATTCTTTACCCTAACACTAACCATAACCCTAATGGTAACCCTAGGCCTAACCTTAATCTTAATACACCTAGCTCTAAATTTGACCTTTACCCTAAATCTAACCCTTACACTGAACATAATCATAAACCTAACCTTAAAACCATTTCTAACCATAACCCTAGAACTGACATTTGCCCTAACACTAATCCTAGCCCTAACCAAAACACAAATCCTAGCCCTAATCCTACCCCTTAACCTACCCTTATACATAACTCTAATGAAACCATAGTCCTAACCCTAATTCTAACCTTCCTTATAGCCCTAAACCTAGCTCTAACCCCATCATTTACAGTAAACCTAACCCTAAGCCCAAAACTAACTCTAGGCCTAAACATAAACAAAAACCCAGCCCTATTCCTAGCCCTAATTAAGCCTTATACCTAACCAAACCCTAAGCCTAGCCCAAAGACTTACTCTCACTCTCACTCTAGCCCTAGCCCTAGTATTAACCCTATTTTTATCATAACCCTAATCCTAGCTATAAACATAGAACTAATGGTAGCCATATCCTTAGCCCTAGACTTAACCCTAGATCTAATCCAAACTCTAAATCTAACTCTAAACGTAAGATTAAACCTAACCCAAACACTAGTCCTAAACCTAACACTAATCTTAAATCTAGCCCTAATCATAGCCCTAGCCCTAAAACAAAACATAGAAATAGCACAAACATTAAAGTTAACCTAAACAAAAACCTAACCCTACACCAAGCCCTAAACCTATCCCTAATTCGAGACCAAACCCTAACCCTAAAACTACCCCTGACCTTAATTTTGACCCTAATACTAACCCTAGCTCTAAACATCACCCTAATGTTAAACTTAACCCTAACGCTAGACCTAGTCCTAACCCCAATCTTATAACTAGCCCAAATTGTAACTCTAATGCAAACATTGGCCATAGCTCTGAACCTAGCCCTAACTCTATCCCTAATCTGAAACCTAATTCTAGCTTTAACCCTAAACCTAATCCTAACAGTAGCCCTAACCCTACCCTAAATGTAGCCCTAAACCTAGGTCTAACCCTATACCTTACCCTAAGCCAACCCTAACTCTAATGCTAACCCTAGTACTAACCTTAATCCTATTACTAATACTAACCCTAGCC